>NC_136430.1:314905999-315105999 GCF_052849685.1 Lactuca virosa | reverse complement strand
ATCTATCTATCTATCTATCTATCTATCTATCTATCTATCTATCTATCTATCTATCTATCTATCTATCTATCTATCTATCTATCTATCTATCTATCTATCTATCTATCTATCTATCTATCTATCTATCTATCTATCTATCTATCTATCTATCTATCTATCTATCTATCTATCTATCTATCTATCTATCTATCTATCTATCTATCTATCTATCTATCTATCTATCTATCTATCTATCTATCTATCTATCTATCTATCTATCTATCTATCTATCTATCTATCTATCTATCTATCTATCTATCTATCTATCTATCTATCTATCTATCTATCTATCTATCTATCTATCTATCTATCTATCTATCTATCTATCTATCTATCTATCTATCTATCTATCTATCTATCTATCTATCTATCTATCTATCTATCTATCTATCTATCTATCTATCTATCTATCTATCTATCTATCTATCTATCTATCTATCTATCTATCTATCTATCTATCTATCTATCTATCTATCTATCTATCTATCTATCTATCTATCTATCTATCTATCTATCTATCTATCTATCTATCTATCTATCTATCTATCTATCTATCTATCTATCTATCTATCTATCTATCTATCTATCTATCTATCTATCTATCTATCTATCTATCTATCTATCTATCTATCTATCTATCTATCTATCTATCTATCTATCTATCTATCTATCTATCTATCTATCTATCTATCTATCTATCTATCTATCTATCTATCTATCTATCTATCTATCTATCTATCTATCTATCTATCTATCTATCTATCTATCTATCTATCTATCTATCTATCTATCTATCTATCTATCTATCTATCTATCTATCTATCTATCTATCTATCTATCACTATCTATCTATCTATCTATCTATCTATCTATCTATCTATCTATCTATCTATCTATCTATCTATCTATCTATCTATCTATCTATCTATCTATCTATCTATCTATCTATCTATCTATCTATCTATCTATCTATCTATCTATCTATCTATCTATCTATCTATCTATCTATCTATCTATCTATCTATCTATCTATCTATCTATCTATCTATCTATCTATCTATCTATCTATCTATCTATCTATCTATCTATCTATCTATCTATCTATCTATCTATCTATCTATCTATCTATCTATCTATCTATCTATCTATCTATCTATCTATCTATCTATCTATCTATCTATCTATCTATCTATCTATCTATCTATCTATCTATCTATCTATCTATCTATCTATCTATCTATCTATCTATCTATCTATCTATCTATCTATCTATCTATCTATCTATCTATCTATCTATCTATCTATCTATCTATCTATCTATCTATCTATCTATCTATCTATCTATCTATCTATCTATCTATCTATCTATCTATCTATCTATCTATCTATCTATCTATCTATCTATCTATCTATCTATCTATCTATCTATCTATCTATCTATCTATCTATCTATCTATCTATCTATCTATCTATCTATCTATCTATCTATCTATCTATCTATCTATCTATCTATCTATCTATCTATCTATCTATCTATCTATCTATCTATCTATCTATCTATCTATCTATCTATCTATCTATCTATCTATCTATCTATCTATCTATCTATCTATCTATCTATCTATCTATCTATCTATCTATCTATCTATCTATCTATCTATCTATCTATCTATCTATCTATCTATCTATCTATCTATCTATCTATCTATCTATCTATCTATCTATCTATCTATCTATCTATCTATCTATCTATCTATCTATCTATCTATCTATCTATCTATCTATCTATCTATCTATCTATCTATCTATCTATCTATCTATCTATCTATCTATCTATCTATCTATCTATCTATCTATCTATCTATCTATCTATCTATCTATCTATCTATCTATCTATCTATCTATCTATCTATCTATCTATCTATCTATCTATCTATCTATCTATCTATCTATCTATCTATCTATCTATCTATCTATCTATCTATCTATCTATCTATCTATCTATCTATCTATCTATCTATCTATCTATCTATCTATCTATCTATCTATCTATCTATCTATCTATCTATCTATCTATCTATCTATCTATCTATCTATCTATCTATCTATCTATCTATCTATCTATCTATCTATCTATCTATCTATCTATCTATCTATCTATCTATCTATCTATCTATCTATCTATCTATCTATCTATCTATCTATCTATCTATCTATCTATCTATCTATCTATCTATCTATCTATCTATCTATCTATCTATCTATCTATCTATCTATCTATCTATCTATCTATCTATCTATCTATCTATCTATCTATCTATCTATCTATCTATCTATCTATCTATCTATCTATCTATCTATCTATCTATCTATCTATCTATCTATCTATCTATCTATCTATCTATCTATCTATCTATCTATCTATCTATCTATCTATCTATCTATCTATCTATCTATCTATCTATCTATCTATCTATCTATCTATCTATCTATCTATCTATCTATCTATCTATCTATCTATCTATCTATCTATCTATCTATCTATCTATCTATCTATCTATCTATCTATCTATCTATCTATCTATCTATCTATCTATCTATCTATCTATCTATCTATCTATCTATCTATCTATCTATCTATCTATCTATCTATCTATCTATCTATCTATCTATCTATCTATCTATCTATCTATCTATCTATCTATCTATCTATCTATCTATCTATCTATCTATCTATCTATCTATCTATCTATCTATCTATCTATCTATCTATCTATCTATCTATCTATCTATCTATCTATCTATCTATCTATCTATCTATCTATCTATCTATCTATCTATCTATCTATCTATCTATCTATCTATCTATCTATCTATCTATCTATCTATCTATCTATCTATCTATCTATCTATCTATCTATCTATCTATCTATCTATCTATCTATCTATCTATCTATCTATCTATCTATCTATCTATCTATCTATCTATCTATCTATCTATCTATCTATCTATCTATCTATCTATCTATCTATCTATCTATCTATCTATCTATCTATCTATCTATCTATCTATCTATCTATCTATCTATCTATCTATCTATCTATCTATCTATCTATCTATCTATCTATCTATCTATCTATCTATCTATCTATCTATCTATCTATCTATCTATCTATCTATCTATCTATCTATCTATCTATCTATCTATCTATCTATCTATCTATCTATCTATCTATCTATCTATCTATCTATCTATCTATCTATCTATCTATCTATCTATCTATCTATCTATCTATCTATCTATCTATCTATCTATCTATCTATCTATCTATCTATCTATCTATCTATCTATCTATCTATCTATCTATCTATCTATCTATCTATCTATCTATCTATCTATCTATCTATCTATCTATCTATCTATCTATCTATCTATCTATCTATCTATCTATCTATCTATCTATCTATCTATCTATCTATCTATCTATCTATCTATCTATCTATCTATCTATCTATCTATCTATCTATCTATCTATCTATCTATCTATCTATCTATCTATCTATCTATCTATCTATCTATCTATCTATCTATCTATCTATCTATCTATCTATCTATCTATCTATCTATCTATCTATCTATCTATCTATCTATCTATCTATCTATCTATCTATCTATCTATCTATCTATCTATCTATCTATCTATCTATCTATCTATCTATCTATCTATCTATCTATCTATCTATCTATCTATCTATCTATCTATCTATCTATCTATCTATCTATCTATCTATCTATCTATCTATCTATCTATCTATCTATCTATCTATCTATCTATCTATCTATCTATCTATCTATCTATCTATCTATCTATCTATCTATCTATCTATCTATCTATCTATCTATCTATCTATCTATCTATCTATCTATCTATCTATCTATCTATCTATCTATCTATCTATCTATCTATCTATCTATCTATCTATCTATCTATCTATCTATCTATCTATCTATCTATCTATCTATCTATCTATCTATCTATCTATCTATCTATCTATCTATCTATCTATCTATCTATCTATCTATCTATCTATCTATCCTATCTATCTATCTATCTATCTATCTATCTATCTATCTATCTATCTATCTATCTATCTATCTATCTATCTATCTATCTATCTATCTATCTATCTATCTATCTATCTATCTATCTATCTATCTATCTATCTATCTATCTATCTATCTATCTATCTATCTATCTATCTATCTATCTATCTATCTATCTATCTATCTATCTATCTATCTATCTATCTATCTATCTATCTATCTATCTATCTATCTATCTATCTATCTATCTATCTATCTATCTATCTATCTATCTATCTATCTATCTATCTATCTATCTATCTATCTATCTATCTATCTATCTATCTATCTATCTATCTATCTATCTATCTATCTATCTATCTATCTATCTATCTATCTATCTATCTATCTATCTATCTATCTATCTATCTATCTATCTATCTATCTATCTATCTATCTATCTATCTATCTATCTATCTATCTATCTATCTATCTATCTATCTATCTATCTATCTATCTATCTATCTATCTATCTATCTATCTATCTATCTATCTATCTATCTATCTATCTATCTATCTATCTATCTATCTATCTATCTATCTATCTATCTATCTATCTATCTATCTATCTATCTATCTATCTATCTATCTATCTATCTATCTATCTATCTATCTATCTATCTATCTATCTATCTATCTATCTATCTATCTATCTATCTATCTATCTATCTATCTATCTATCTATCTATCTATCTATCTATCTATCTATCTATCTATCTATCTATCTATCTATCTATCTATCTATCTATCTATCTATCTATCTATCTATCTATCTATCTATCTATCTATCTATCTATCTATCTATCTATCTATCTATCTATCTATCTATCTATCTATCTATCTATCTATCTATCTATCTATCTATCTATCTATCTATCTATCTATCTATCTATCTATCTATCTATCTATCTATCTATCTATCTATCTATCTATCTATCTATCTATCTATCTATCTATCTATCTATCTATCTATCTATCTATCTATCTATCTATCTATCTATCTATCTATCTATCTATCTATCTATCTATCTATCTATCTATCTATCTATCTATCTATCTATCTATCTATCTATCTATCTATCTATCTATCTATCTATCTATCTATCTATCTATCTATCTATCTATCTATCTATCTATCTATCTATCTATCTATCTATCTATCTATCTATCTATCTATCTATCTATCTATCTATCTATCTATCTATCTATCTATCTATCTATCTATCTATCTATCTATCTATCTATCTATCTATCTATCTATCTATCTATCTATCTATCTATCTATCTATCTATCTATCTATCTATCTATCTATCTATCTATCTATCTATCTATCTATCTATCTATCTATCTATCTATCTATCTATCTATCTATCTATCTATCTATCTATCTATCTATCTATCTATCTATCTATCTATCTATCTATCTATCTATCTATCTATCTATCTATCTATCTATCTATCTTCATCTATCTATCTATCTATCTATCTATCTATCTATCTATCTATCTATCTATCTATCTATCTATCTATCTATCTATCTATCTATCTATCTATCTATCTATCTATCTATCTATCTATCTATCTATCTATCTATCTATCTATCTATCTATCTATCTATCTATCTATCTATCTATCTATCTATCTATCTATCTATCTATCTATCTATCTATCTATCTATCTATCTATCTATCTATCTATCTATCTATCTATCTATCTATCTATCTATCTATCTATCTATCTATCTATCTATCTATCTATCTATCTATCTATCTATCTATCTATCTATCTATCTATCTATCTATCTATCTATCTATCTATCTATCTATCTATCTATCTATCTATCTATCTATCTATCTATCTATCTATCTATCTATCTATCTATCTATCTATCTATCTATCTATCTATCTATCTATCTATCTATCTATCTATCTATCTATCTATCTATCTATCTATCTATCTATCTATCTATCTATCTATCTATCTATCTATCTATCTATCTATCTATCTATCTATCTATCTATCTATCTATCTATCTATCTATCTATCTATCTATCTATCTATCTATCTATCTATCTATCTATCTATCTATCTATCTATCTATCTATCTATCTATCTATCTATCTATCTATCTATCTATCTATCTATCTATCTATCTATCTATCTATCTATCTATCTATCTATCTATCTATCTATCTATCTATCTATCTATCTATCTATCTATCTATCTATCTATCTATCTATCTATCTATCTATCTATCTATCTATCTATCTATCTATCTATCTATCTATCTATCTATCTATCTATCTATCTATCTATCTATCTATCTATCTATCTATCTATCTATCTATCTATCTATCTATCTATCTATCTATCTATCTATCTATCTATCTATCTATCTATCTATCTATCTATCTATCTATCTATCTATCTATCTATCTATCTATCTATCTATCTATCTATCTATCTATCTATCTATCTATCTATCTATCTATCTATCTATCTATCTATCTATCTATCTATCTATCTATCTATCTATCTATCTATCTATCTATCTATCTATCTATCTATCTATCTATCTATCTATCTATCTATCTATCTATCTATCTATCTATCTATCTATCTATCTATCTATCTATCTATCTATCTATCTATCTATCTATCTATCTATCTATCTATCTATCTATCTATCTATCTATCTATCTATCTATCTATCTATCTATCTATCTATCTATCTATCTATCTATCTATCTATCTATCTATCTATCTATCTATCTATCTATCTATCTATCTATCTATCTATCTATCTATCTATCTATCTATCTATCTATCTATCTATCTATCTATCTATCTATCTATCTATCTATCTATCTATCTATCTATCTATCTATCTATCTATCTATCTATCTATCTATCTATCTATCTATCTATCTATCTATCTATCTATCTATCTATCTATCTATCTATCTATCTATCTATCTATCTATCTATCTATCTATCTATCTATCTATCTATCTATCTATCTATCTATCTATCTATCTATCTATCTATCTATCTATCTATCTATCTATCTATCTATCTATCTATCTATCTATCTATCTATCTATCTATCTATCTATCTATCTATCTATCTATCTATCTATCTATCTATCTATCTATCTATCTATCTATCTATCTATCTATCTATCTATCTATCTATCTATCTATCTATCTATCTATCTATCTATCTATCTATCTATCTATCTATCTATCTATCTATCTATCTATCTATCTATCTATCTATCTATCTATCTATCTATCTATCTATCTATCTATCTATCTATCTATCTATCTATCTATCTATCTATCTATCTATCTATCTATCTATCTATCTATCTATCTATCTATCTATCTATCTATCTATCTATCTATCTATCTATCTATCTATCTATCTATCTATATCTATCTATCTATCTATCTATCTATCTATCTATCTATCTATCTATCTATCTATCTATCTATCTATCTATCTATCTATCTATCTATCTATCTATCTATCTATCTATCTATCTATCTATCTATCTATCTATCTATCTATCTATCTATCTATCTATCTATCTATCTATCTATCTATCTATCTATCTATCTATCTATCTATCTATCTATCTATCTATCTATCTATCTATCTATCTATCTATCTATCTATCTATCTATCTATCTATCTATCTATCTATCTATCTATCTATCTATCTATCTATCTATCTATCTATCTATCTATCTATCTATCTATCTATCTATCTATCTATCTATCTATCTATCTATCTATCTATCTATCTATCTATCTATCTATCTATCTATCTATCTATCTATCTATCTATCTATCTATCTATCTATCTATCTATCTATCTATCTATCTATCTATCTATCTATCTATCTATCTATCTATCTATCTATCTATCTATCTATCTATCTATCTATCTATCTATCTATCTATCTATCTATCTATCTATCTATCTATCTATCTATCTATCTATCTATCTATCTATCTATCTATCTATCTCTATCTATCTATCTATCTATCTATCTATCTATCTATCTATTCTATCTATCTATCTATCTATCTATCTATCTATCTATCTATCTATCTATCTATCTATCTATCTATCTATCTATCTATCTATCTATCTATCTATCTATCTATCTATCTATCTATCTATCTATCTATCTATCTATCTATCTATCTATCTCTCTATCTATCTATCTATCTATCTATCTATCTATCTATCTATCTATCTATCTATCTATCTATCTATCTATCTATCTATCTTATCTATCTATCTATCTATCTATCTATCTATCTATCTATCTATCTATCTATCTATCTATCTATCTACTATCTATCTATCTATCTATCTATCTATCTATCTATCTATCTATCTATCTATCTATCTATCTATCTATCTATCTATCTATCTATCTATCTATCTATCTATCTATCTATCTATCTATCTATCTATCTATCTATCTATATATCTATCTATCTATCTATCTATCTATCTATCTATCTATCTATCTATCTATCTATCTATCTATCTATCTATCTATCTATCTATCTATCTATCTATCTATCTATCTATCTATCTATCTATCTATCTATCTATCTATCTATCTCTATCTATCTATCTATCTATCTATCTATCTATCTATCTATCTATCTATCTATCTATCTATCTATCTATCTATCTATCTATCTATCTATCTATCTATCTATCTATCTATCTATCTATCTATCTACTATCTATCTATCTATCTATCTATCTATCTATCTATCTATCTATCTATCTATCTATCTATCTATCTATCTATCTATCTATCTATCTATCTATCTATCTATCTATCTATCTATCTATCTATCTATCTATCTATCTATCTATCTATCTATCTATCTATCTATCTATCTATCTATCTATCTATCTATCTATCTATCTATCTATCTATCTATCTATCTATCTATCTATCTATCTATCTATCTATCTATCTATCTATCTATCTATCTATCTATCTATCTATCTATCTATCTATCTATCCTTCCTGAACCGTATCACCCCTTTCCACGGGGTTACCCTCAGGAGAACGAAATCCCCAACCTGAAATTCAAGCTCGGATCGTCGCTTGTCTGCGTAACTCTTCTGGTGACTATGAGCCGTCAGTAACCTCTGCCTGACCTGCTGAATCTGCTCAGTCGTATTGAGCACTATCTCCGTGCTACCCATCACTCGCTGCCCCACCTCTCCCCAACAGATAGGGGTCCGACACCTCCTTCCATAAAGAAGCTCAAAAGGAGGCATACCGATACTGGAATGGTGGCTGTGGTTGTCAGAAAACTCAGCCAAGGGCAGATATGTGTCCCAACTTCCACCGAAGTCCATAACACATGCTCGAAGCATGTACTCGAGCGTCTGGATCGTCTGCTCACTCTGCCCGTCTGTCTGTGGGTGGTAGGCTGTACTAAAATGCAATCACGTACCCAACTCCTCATGAAACTTCTTCCAAAATATGGAAGTAAAACGCACATCCCGATCTGACACTATCGATGTCGGCACCCCATTCCAAGCTACCACCTCTCTCACATATATCTCTGCCAGCCTCTCTGCAGAAGAACTCTCACTGATAGCAAGAAAATGAGCGCTCTTCGTCAACCAGTCTACAATCACCCAAATCGCGTCGACACCCCGTGCGGTCCTTGACAACTTGGTGATAAAATCCATGGAAAGTTGTTCCCACTTCCACTGGGGAACCTCTAGTGGTTGTAACTTGCCATGAGGACGCTGGTGCTCGGCCTTAACCCGACGACAGGTCAAGCACCTCTCAACTACCCAAGCAACATCCCTCTTCATACAGGGCCACCAGTAGTCTCTCTTCAGGTCCAAATACATCTTAGTGGCCCCAGGATGGATCGAGAATCTTGATCTATGCGCCTCCTCCATCAACACACGTCGAGCTCTGACCGTATAGGGCACCCAAATCCTCCCTCAAAAAGTCATAAGCCCTCGACTGTCCGTTACAAACTCGGACACCTGCCCAATCACCCGCTTCCTCTTGCGGTTCTCCGGTCTTACAGCCTCCACCTGGGCCTCTCGAATGATATCCAAGACTGGAGTCATCACTGTCATCCTCATACACACGTCTCAGATCGGGGTACTCTATGCTCTACGGCTCAGGGCGTCGGCTACCACATTAGCCTTGCCCGGATGATACAGGATCTCGCAGTCGTAATCTTTCACCACATCCAATCACCTCCTCTGTCTCATGTTAAGGTTGGGCTGATCCATAAGATACTTCAAACTCTTGTGGTCCGTGTATATGGTACACCGAACCCCGTACAGATAGTGACGCCAGATCTTGAGGGCAAACACCACCGCCCCCAGCTCTAGATCATGGGGGGATATCTCGTCTCATGAGACTTCAATTGCCTCGATGCGTATGCTATCACGTGCCCTCTCTGCATCAGTACCGCACCCATGCCTGTAATAGATGCATCGCAATAAACCACAAAATCCTCATTTCCCTCCGGAAGGGCTAACACGGGAGCTTCGCACAATCTCTGGCGAAGAGTCTCAAATGAGGTCTACTGCTCGGGACCCCAAGTAAAAGTAACGCCCTTCCGGGTCAAACTGGTGAGAGGAATGGCAATCTTGGAGAAATATCTGATAAATCTTCGGTAATATCCGGCCAGTCCCAGAATACTCCTGATCTCGGTGGGGGATCTCGGCACCTCCCATCCCATAACTGCCTCAATCTTGGCCGGATCGACCAAAATACCATTATGATTAATGAGGTGTCCCAGGAACTGGACCTCTCGTAACCAGAAATCACACTTGGAGAATTTGACATAGAGCCTCTCCGATCTCAGTACACCCATAATCTCCCTCAGATGCTCCTCATGCTGCTCTCTGGATCTCAAATACATCAAGATGTCGTCGATGAACACGATCACCGATCGATCCAACATGGGCCTGCACACCCGGTTCATGAGGTCCATGAATGCTGCCGGTGCGTTGGTGAGCCCGAAAGGCATCACCACGAACTTATAGTGCCCATAACGTGTCCTAAAGGCCGTCTTCTGGACATCCTCCTCGCGGACTCTCATATGATGATACCCAGACCTCAAATCGATCTTGGAAAACCAAGACGCCCCCTGCAACTTATCGAACAAATCGTCGATCCTCAGAAGTGGGTAACGGTTTTTGACCGTCAACTTGTTCAACTGCTGGTAATCAATTCACATCCGGTATGAACCATCCTTTTTCTTAACAAAAAGGATCGGAGCTCCCCATGGCGAGCTACTCGGCCTGATAAATCCTTTCCCCAGCAGCTCCTGGAGCTGTGAGGATAACTCCTGCATCTCTGGTGGTGCAAGGCGATAAGGTGCCTTGGCAATAGGTGTCGTACCCGACACCAAATTGATCCAAAACTCTACCTGCCTCTCGGGAGGCACACCCGACAACTCCTTGGGGAAAACATCTGGCAACTCGCACACTATCAGAACCTCGGAAATAGAATTCGGTCTCCCTGCAGCCGCCCGCGAATCCATCACATACGCCAGAAACCCCATGCAACCCTGCTGTAAACTCTGTCTCGCTCTGGCAGCAGAGCGGAAAGCTGATCCAGAGCTAGTACCCTCACCGTATATCATAAGTACTCCCCCACTAGGGTCTCGTATAGTCACTAACTATCGCTCGCAGTCTATCACCGCTCCAAATCGGCTCAACCAGTCCATGCCCACTATGACACAAACATCACCCATCGCGATCGACACCAGATCTATAGGAAACTTCACACCAAAAATCTCTAGGGTGCATTCACGGATCACGTCAGTAGCAAAAACCGCATGCTCATCGGCTATAGAAACCCTCAAAGGCCGACTCAATGCCTCACGTCGAATACTGATGTGACGACTGAAAGCTAAAGACACGAATGATCGACTCGCACCCAAGTCAAATAACACCAAAGCATGTACAGAACTCACAAGAAAAATACCTATACACAATCACAATATAAGCACAAAATATCTCAAAAGAATACAATAAGAATACATACCGGCCACAACGTCAGGTGCTGTGCGGACCTCCTCTATTGTCAGCTGAAAGGCTCTCCCACGAACCCTCGGTGTCTCGGCCTTCGCTGGTCGGCTCTCAGTAGCACGCACAGTAGTAGGTGCAGATCCCTGGGCTGATCCCTATACGAGCTGAGGGCACTCGGCCTTCCAGTGGCCGGTCTGGTTGCAATGGAAGCAAACCGAGAACCCCTTGGGGCAATCCTTCGCCATGTGCCCCTCTTTGCCACATTTGTAGCATATCCCCACACGACACGAACCCTCGTGACTCTTGCCGCACTTGCCACAAGTGCGGCCCTTCTGGCCCCCAACTCTGGTATCAGCGGGCTTAGCCCGCTTCGTCGCCGGCTGCGACTGCACTGGTCTCCGGTCCCTACCCCGGGACTCCTCCTCCTCCTCCCTGGTCTGCAGCTCAAGCTCACTCTCCCTCCTCCTGGCATTGGCCTGAAGCTCAGCCAATGTCCTGTACGACGAGTTCGCCACGAACTCCCGTATATCCCTCCTCAGTATGCTCAAATACCGGCTCACACGTGCCTGCTCAGTGGACACGTGTTCAGGGAAAACATCGCCCTCTCATGGAACATCCTCGAAATCTCAGTCACTGACCCTGTCTTCTGCTTGAGAGACAGAAACTCATGTGCCAAACGTTCCCTCTCCACCGGGGGAACATACTCGTCTCGGAACATCAGAACAAACCTCTCCCATGTCACCGCTGCATGATGTGTAGTGGTAAAACCAGCTGTCACAAACTTCCACCAGTCCTTCGCTCCCAAGCGAAGCTGGTTCAGCGCAAACCGAACTTTCAAGTGATCTGGGAATGAACAGGTGTAAAAACACCCCTCGATATCAGAGATCCATCTCATCGCAACAATCGGATCCTGTGTCCCATCAAACTCTGGTGGCTTCGTGTTGCTGAACTCACGGAACAACAACGAGTCACCCCCCTGAGGCCTAGCCGCGGCGATGGCTGCAGTGGCGGCAGCAACAGCAGCCTCAGTGACAGCAACGTATCGCTCATCAAAAGTCTCAATCATGGTGGTCTTAATATACCCAAACATCTCTCGAATCTCCACTCGGATAGCTGCGGCCACCTCCTCATGAATCATCCTTCGTATCTCCTCGTCACTAGTACCACTGCCTCCAGGGTTGTGGCGTGTACTCACCATGATGTCTCTGAAACACAACACAAAATAATCAGAGACTCACTCGAGTATACTCACACTCGATAACTCTCCCTACTTGTTCCTTAGCATCCTAAGGATTCTTACTTGGATTGCTCACTGATCCGGTGCTTCCAGTAGTACGGGCCCAATACTACCTTCCACACCGCACCTGTATTCACCCCAAGTCCTCCTCCTCGGATCCCAATTACAAGTATTCTATACCTTACTAAACACAAGCTACTCTCACATTAGACCTCTCATAAGCTCGCTCCTGCTAAATACTCATGCTCAGCTCATACTCAAAGCAAATCACCGATAGCAGAAATCCCTAGGCTAAGGCATCGCAAATCATGACACCCTAGTCCTAATCTATGGAATACCTAGCCTACTCTCTAGCATGCATAATATTTCAAAATATTTCACATATATCTTATAACACAAAAGTAAGGGTATTTTGGGAAAATACCGCTCGGGCTCTGGCTGATTGTACACACTGCTCCAACTCGTTTTCTCTTAAACTCTTTCTCATTTTTAGAAAAATTTGTCTCCTTTTTGAAAATCTTCCTCAAATCCTCAATTTGAGTCCAAACACACCCGAAGGTGCATCCGAATCCCTCAAACCAAGGCTCTGATACCAACTTGTAACGACGTAAATTTTCAAACAAAATTTTCATTTTTAAAACACAATAAAACCCATTTCACAATTCTCAAAAACACAAATGTCTCAAATGTCAACAATGTAGATCACAATCCAAGAATCATAAAAACAATCTCTCGCCATTGTGTACAATCATGCCGGTGCCTTCCCGCGATCCTCAGAATTACCTGAAACACATAACATATAACACGGTAAGCATAAAGCTTAGTGAGTTCCCCAAAATACCACACACATCTCGCCAGCCACTCGAGACTATAACTCAATAAGAGCCTCTGGTCAATGTGTCTCAGTGGGACCCTCTAGTTCCACAACTCAATTGGACCCACTAGTCCCTCAACTCAACAACACAATATAATACACAATATGCATATCTCAAAGCAAATAGCAGGATATCTCAAAACACAACAGATACACATAAGACCCTCTGGTCACACATAAGTACCACTCAAGGTAAGTATAGTGAGAAGACTCACCTCGTAAGCTAGTAAGTGAAAACCTCGTACTCGAACTCTAACCACCAGTCTAGCCTCCGGCTAACACATATAATAATTATCCCTAATTAATAATGGCTCTCAAGAAGCTAAACTATCCCTTCTACAAACTCACAGAAGGGTAAAAGACCATTTTACCCCTCCATAGGCTTAATAGACCACAATTTGACTAAACCATAAAAGTCAACAAAAGTCAATGGCAGGGAGTACGCTACACGTACTCGATCTCTATGCTGCGCGTACTCGGCTGCTACGCAGACATCGGGGATGCGCGACCCCTATGCCGCGCATACTGGATTTACGCCCAGCGTACTCTCCAGTTTCCTCTTTCTCACTCATTTGGTCTTAAATGGTTAAGACCTTGGCTCATATCATAGATCCGGACTCTCTAATAGCTCTTAACCCATAAAGTCAGTGACTTTAAGCCTTTGCATGCCTGAAATGGTCACCAACTCTCAAAATATACACTCTTTTGTCTCAAGGGGCTCATAACTCATGCATGGAGTGATTCCAACGACCAAGATTGGATTTTTATGACCTTACACCACTCATATGCTCAAAAGGGGTTGGTCCTATTCTATGGAGTACAAGATCTCATCAAGTCTCCACCTTTTTGGGACAAAACCCTAAAATACTCCATTAAAATGTTCATAACAAAAGAGAGGTGAAGTTTGGAGTTTTTTACCTCAATAAGAAGCTCTCAACTCAGATATGCTCGGATCTAAAAGCTTGGACTCCAACTCCTTCTTCTTCAAGGCTTTCTCTTCTCTTCAAGAACACACAAGAACTCTCAAAGGCTCATAAATACACACTCAAGCTCTAAAATGAGTGTTAGGGCACTCTTAGGGTTTTTTGTCTGAGAATGGTGGCAAAAAATGAGGCCATCATATCCTTTATATAGGGGAATCTCCCTAAATTAGGGTTTTCACTCTAGGCCTAGTACGCCCAACGTAATCATGGGTACGCCCAACGTACTAGGTGGTCTCCGCGTCACTTGCACGCTGACGAGTACGCTAAGCGTACACCTCAGGTACGCCCCGCGTACTCGTTTTTCACCCTTTTTATAATAATGGACAAAATAGACAATAACTCAAAAGATCAAGGTTCATAAGGTATACCTGGACTCGGGATGTTACAAAATTTATAGGTATAAAAATCAATATATACAGTTTAAATCACGTAAAACATGTATAAATCGTTCATCTAGCATAGATATCAGGAACCCAGATAATAAGCACATATAGCACGTATTAATATTAAATACTTCATATTTATGTGTGAGATGAAAGTAACTATGCACTCACTTGTTAAAGTGACGACTCGAAACTCGGGCAGCGCTTCGCTTCTAGCAACTATATTTTCCTTCGACGAAACCTAGCATTATTATCACTAAGTTTAGTCTAATATTTATTGAGACTGTTTATTGGTATAGATTTATTATTAACTCAAGGTCTACGAGCAATATTGTTTTTCTTGTATTATATCAGTGTTAAACAATACTTTTCAACTACCATGTACAGATAGGGAACAAACATGAAGCACCAGAGGGCAGGACCATTTTGGCATTTAAGCTGTTCTGAAATCCAACAACCCTATGAGGCCCTTCAAAACAAACTCCCCATACCGCGAGCAATTAAAAGGTTTTATAATAACACTTTGTATAATTTATAATACCTAGCACATATATTGTTTATAGGTTCATAATAACGATAATGAACATAAATATAAGTTATACTTAAAGTAGGGTAAGCATAACTCACTTACAAGGGGGTTTAGCGAAGAACCAGGCTCTGCACGGGCGGAACTTCTGAGCCGAAAGCTCTTCTTCTCGGGGCCTTCTGGCGCTCCGGGACGCGCTTCTAACACCTAGAAGGTGCTAGGGAAAAACCTTGAGGGCTTGGGAGTAATTGGGAGAAGAGAATTGGAAAGGTGTGAAGAAAATGGGAAATTTGCGCTTCTATTTATAGCCTGCCTGATGGACGAATGTTGAGCGTTCCCTTGCGGAATGCTGGGCGTTCCCATGCCACGTGTCACCATCTGGTGGCAAGCCGTGGTGAGGAAGCAGTAGCTCAGATTGCGCCACGTGTCACTCGTTGGTTACTCCAAAAACTAATTATCTTCTAAAATCCGGAACTTTTGCATACAAACTCCGTTTTTGACGTTCTTTATATCCACGCGTAGGTATCGACCAGATCTACAACTTTTGTTTAGACTCCGTCGGCTAATTTTGACTTTATTTTTAAAGTTATATTTTAACAAACTTAGACAGTTAAAATCCATTAAAAATTCATAACTTTGTCATCCGACGTCCGTTTTCGACTGTCTTTATATCGATGAGCTCCTATTAATGAGATCTTCAATTCTCATTTAGGTTGTGTAGGATAAAAATCAGTAGATCTAAAATTCAATTTCCAGGTTGTTGCACTGTTGTGCTAAATCTTAGAAAAATCATAACTTCCTCAAACGAATTCAGATTTGGAAGTTCTTTTTATGTACGTTCTCGGTTTAACATATATTGTCTAGATAGTCTCGTGGAATGCTGACAGACTCGTAATCATGGGTGTTAATGAACTATGCAATTATCAAAGTAATTTATCCCCATGTTTGCCTTTATTGACTTATATTGTTAACAAATCACCAAAGTGGTATTGTTTACTCGTTTCTTATGGTGATCCATTAGTATAGGTCCCTTGAAATCATCATTTTAGGATCAGTGAGTGAGAATAACGAGAATGTGTAATCAGGTTAATTATTTGTTGTGAAATATATATTACAAAGGATTTAGTTATATTGTTGTGGGTTGAAAACCCTATGTACTCACTAGGCTCCGAAGCATGGCCCACTCAGTTTTTTTGTATCACAGGTTGCGATACGAATGCAGTTGGACACTGATTATTATATACAGAGTGATTTAAGGATATTATGCTTGGTATTGTAATAAACATTAGTAAGTCATGTATGACTCGTTTATGCTTATGTTTTGTATCGATTATGACATCCAAGGGATTTTAATATTAATGAAAACAAAACATTTCATTCGAAATGTTTTGGTGTTGATTTTATTTTAAAAGAAACATGTTTTGGGACAATTCCGCAATAATGTATTCCTTTAAAGAATACCTTTGTTTTAAATAAGCACAAATAAAAAGTTTATTTTGGCCACAAAAATTGGGTATGTCACAGTTGGTATCAGAGCATTAGTTTAAGCGAACTAGGAATAAGGATAATTTCTAGACTTAAACTTAGAATTCTAATTGAATATAGTGAGGTGTGTGTAGTATATTTTAGTTTGTATATTTTTTATTATATAGACATAAGTACTAGCTTACTTTAGGAGATATGCCTTATATGCTAACATGTGCCAACTGATATGTTTTATAACATGCTTTAGGTTGCATACCTAGATTGCTATTACTTAAAAAGATTTAAAGCAATAGACCTTGATTTGGAAAATGAGATGTTATGTGTTCATGATTCTAAAAATTTAATTATTGTATTATAATTGGTTAGTAACTTCTTGGGGTGATAAGAAGGACTTATGTGTCAAACATAAATAAAACCTTCCCTATTATAAAATACTCACGTTATTTTACACTAAACATTGTTTTAGTGCACGGAATATCATGGCAAGGACACGAAGCGGACTAGGAGATGATAATAGAAATTGAAAGCCTGAACCTCGACGCATAATTTGACATGCACCAGAAGTTATACTTGTATCTGAACCTGTCATGATGGAGGGATTCCAAGCTATGATACGGGCTATGTTAGACCAATAAATGGAGGAAATAATATGACTTCTACAACAAAAAATGGTATAAGTCAGTGTACGAACTATTAAACTAGTTATTAATGAGGATCAGTCGAAAGAAGGGAATGGTATTAGTCAAATTAAGCCATGAGGAGTAAGGATGAACAATCCAAAAGGTGAGAATGATAGAAATGGATACATGTATAAAGAATTCATGGCTTCAAAACCACCAAGTCTTTCTGGAAATCCAAAAACAGTGATTGTTATAGATTGGATATTCGAAATAGATATGGTATTTGAAATCATGGGAAAAACTTCCTTGAGCTATTAAAAAGAGAGTATTGCTCAGAAAGAGACCTCCTACAGATAAATATCGAGTTCCAAAATTTGAAGAAAGGAAAAATGAGCATAATGGAGTATGCGACCGCTTTTTATCAGAAGATGAAGTTAGTTTCATACTTGGTCCTTACTGAACTATCCTAGATAGAGAAATTCGCTACTGGACTACCAACAAATTATGGTCCAACAGTAAAGTTAGCCACTACTTTGAAATCAACCATATCGGCTATAACGTCCCGAAAATAGTAATACAATTTTTCATTTAAAAGTCAATCAAATCATTAATTAATTGTTCCAAACCCACATCAAATCATAATATTAAAACATCAAAGTAAAAATTATTTCAAATGAAGAAACCATAAGGTGAGGATGCTGTGCCATCATGTTGGTCCCTTCCCTTTAGAACTGGATGTACCTGAAACCATAAACATAAAGTGTGAGCAGAAAGCTTAGTGAGTTCCCCCAAGTACCACATATCACACATAAATGAAGATAAATGCTATAGGCGAAATCATAGTCATATAGCCATTTCTTGCCATGGGCCAAACCATGGTCTTTACGTTCAGTGAAGAGGCCCAAATCCCGGTCTTGCATACAAATGCCAGGGGCTGGATCCTGGTCTTTCATATAACTGCCAGGGGCCAGACCCTGGTCTTTCATGTAAATGTTAGGGGCCAAATCCTTGTAACATCCCGAAATTCCCAGGTATCGTATTTGAGAATTTATGTTCCTTAGCAGAGCAACTCGGCGAGTTGGATGCCCAACTCGGCGAGTGGAGTCGTTTTGGCCACGTGGGTTCAGTGACCAACTCGGCGAGTTGGAGCTGTTTGGAGAAACCCTAATTTTCCAGGTTTGTGTCCTATTTAAAGGGCCTTAAGCCCTCATTTCTGCCTCCCTTATCTCCAGAGAGCCCTGTGAGAAACCCTAGATCGGTTCCATCCATTGTGAGAGAGAAAGAGACTAATTTGAGTGTTCTTGTGCAACTTTGGAAGAAGATTTGGAGAACATCTTGGCTTGGACCATGGAGGGGCGTTTGGATCCAGAGATTCTTCAGTGGTTAGCTTCTATTGGAGGTAAAAATATGCTAACTTGATCTTTCTTTGTGTAGATCTTGGTTTGGGGGAGTTTTTAGGGTTTTCTCCCATCCACCTTGTGTTATTGAGTCCCTTGAGCATACCTTGAGATTGAAACCTCAGATTTGGATTGTAGGAGGTCTTGTGAGTCCAAAGGCCCAAACTTTATTGAGCTAGAGACAAGATCTTGTGCATCAAAACCTTGTTGGAGCTTGTGTTGGCATTATGGAGCTAATATGCCATGCATGAACGTAAAGATCGAAGATTTACATGATATTTGAGCTTTAGGAGGTCAGATCCAGAGTATGGAGTAGCATTTCTGCCTTAAAACGTCTGAATGAGATTTAGAATTAAGGGACTCGACGAGTCGATGAGCCGACTCGACGAGTCGGTTAGGGTTTATCCCGATGAGTCTGAGCATGATGTAACTCGGCGAGTTGATGGGTCAACTCGACGAGTTGAGTTGGTTTTTCTTGAGGCTTCTGAGGAAACGAGGGGGCTCGACGAGTTGCTTTGATGCACTCGACGAGTTGGGTCAACATGGACTGTTGACTCAAGTTTGACTTCTGTTGACTTTTAGGGTTTTGACCAAATGTGACTAATGGAGACCATGGAGGGGTAGAATGATCTTTTACCCTTCCCAATAGTTAGAGAGGGGCTATTATGAGTTTATTTCGAGTTGTGACTTTAATTAGAGATAATTATCATATGTGTTAGGTGGAGGCTAGATCGGTGATTCGTGTACAAGGTGTATTTGCTTGCTTGCTTCAAGGTGAGTCTTTTCACTATACTTACCTAGTGTGGTAATCTGAGTTGTGTGACCAGAGGGTCTTATGTGCTTATATCGATTATTGTGACATCCTGCATTATGTCTATGTGATTTATGCTGTGTATTATTCTGAGTTTACTGAGTTAGGACCAGAGGGTCCATCTGAGTTAGGACCGGAGGGTCCATTTGAGTTGTGGGACCGGAGGGTCCCACTGAGACATATTGACCGGAGGGTCTTATTTGAGTATATCAATGAGAGGCTAATGTGATGTGTGTGGTATTTTGGGAAACTCACTAAGCTTCATGCTTACCGTGTTATGTGATATGTGTTTCTGGTACTTTTTATGATGTCTAGAAGGCGCCGGCTCGATTGTACACACGAGAGAAAGAGTTATGTTTTGAGGATCCTGGAGTTTGTTTTTAACAATTTATGAATAAGTGTTTTTGATAAATTGTCATTTTGGAGATTAGTGAACTGTGTTATGAGAATCATGTGATTTTTAAAATGAAAAATTTGGTCTGAAAATTTACGGTGTTACAAGTTCGTATCAGAGCCTTAGTTTGAGGGATTCAGATGGACCTTCGGGTATGTCTGGACTCAAACTGAGGATTTGAGAAAAAATTTCAAGGAAATGATTTTTCTAAACGAGTAAGAGTTTATAAGAGAGAAACGAGAAGGAGCAGTGTGTACAATTAGCCAGAGCTCGAACAGTGATTTCCCAAAATACCCTTGATTGTTTACTTCATGAGATATTTATGAGATATTAGGGATGCGTGCTAGAGGATAGGCTAGGTATTTCATAGTTTAGGGCTAGAGTTGCCTTATTTGTGATGCCTTAGCCTAGGGGATGCTATTGCGCGATGTTATCTGTTATTTGCCTTGAGTATGCGCTGAGTAGGGGTAACTAGCAGGAACCTTTTAGAGAGAGCTTTGAGTAGCTGAGTAACCTAGGAGAGATACCTATATGAGCATTTGAGGAGTCTACTGAGAGATTAGTTAGATACCACGAGAGGTGGGATTGCTTGAGTTCGGTGATACCTTTTGAGCTGTGGACAGAGCAAGTGGAGTTGTATGCTAGAGTGGTGATATGTGCTAGTGGGAGCTATTTGATGCCCGGATGCTGCATGGTTTGTGCTTTGTGGAACTCTTGAATGATGGGAGTCAGCTACTAAGTGAATATGACGATATTCGGGAGGTAGGTGACTGGCATCATGAGGGTTTTTTTTTTCAGCAACTGATGGTAGAGAAGTGTGAGAACCTAGGAGAGCCTAGTGAGTAATTTGAGTCAGATGAGTACGCTGTTTGGGGGGTGAGTATGCTCTGGAGAGCGATTATGTGTAATGAGATGGGCGATCGAGGAGGTTGAGCAACTACTTAGGGAATCTTGGACGATCCGTGTGAAAAGTATGGGTAGATGTGGAAGGTAGTATGGGCCCGTACTATTGAAAGCAGAGGACCCATACTCGAAACATGGAGAATTATAGAGGTTCTAAGTAGCATATTGAGAAGAGATAACATGGTTCGAGTACCATTAACAGTAGCAGATTAAGAAGAGATAACATGGTTCGAGTGCCATGATTTGTAGCAGATAGTGCTTCTGACGTTACCAGTTGTCCCGTTCTGACCAAGAGTAAGTGTGATGTACCTGGTGAAACAGCCTGTGGAGTAGATTGTTGGTGTGCCAATTGGTGATGGTTCGAACCCTGAGTGGGAAAGAACCGAGTATTTTATTGAGAGGATCAGAGATTTGTTCAAGTGCGGTTAGAGAACTGGATATGGAGACCTGCGGTACGGATACATGAGACCAGGGTTATTGGTGGTCGAGGCGAGGTGCAGAGCGAGATAATGCATGTTGTACGTGTTCAGGAAAGGATGAGTGTCTCCACGACGAGTAGCCATTGGTCAGGGACCTTATGGTGGTTAGGAACTCTTCGAGGTTGTAATGGTTGAATTCGTGGTGATTGGCTCATAAGGATAGTTTCGACGGTTGAGAATTTCTAGTTCGATGTATGGGTTGTTATATGCACTTTGGGAAGGGCAGAAGTTTATTGGGCAACCAACTTCAGAGTCGGTATGAGTATTCTTGCATGGGTTTTGAGCAATAGAGGAGGGAGTTTCGGGTTGTCTTCAACGTGTTCTGAGTCATTGACGATTCCACCGTGTTTCAAATTGAGAGTTGGAATATTTCGAAGTTACGAGTTGTGCGAGAGGAAGATCAGTTGTGAGATTCTGAGAGGGGGTATTGCGACATCTGAGTATGATGCTGTGAGTAGGAGATCAATGGTTGAGGCAAGACATCGTGAGGTTCAGTGATGGTGTACCGAGGTATCCGAGTATGATGCCCTAAATTTCGGATTATTTTGAGACTTGAGTTATGAGATGGCAAATGGTGTATCAAGTGTATATGGTTCCAGTGGGAGCCCTTCATCTAATTGTCATCAAGCGGGATTATCTAAGAATGTGAATCGCAGCAAGAAAAAGTGTTTTGTCGTGACGGTTGTCGTCAGGAGTAGTGATGCTTAATCTAGGTAGGTGTGTGCACCTATCTATGTTGGGTCGCGGAGCATGAGTTAGTGAACGTAGTATGGTGATGACCTGAGGATAAGATTGTGGGGTGATAAGAGAGAGTGCTGTAAGACTACGGGGAGCCGTAGCATCCATGAGTTAGTGAGAGAGAGTGTTGTGATACTGCGGGGAGCCGTAGTATTCACCAGTCAGCGAGAGAGTGTTGTGATACTGCGGGGAGCCGTAGTATTCACCAGTCGGTGAGAGAGAGTGTTGTGATACTGCGGGGAACCGTATAATTCACCAGTCAGTGAAAGAGATTGTTGTGATACTGCGGGGAGCTATAGTATTCATCAGTCAGTGAGAGAGAGTGTTGTGATACTGCGAGGAGCCGTAGTATTCACCAGTCGGTGAGAGAGAGTGTTGTGATACTGCGGGGAGCCGTAGTATTCACCATTCGGTGAGAGAGAGTGTTGTGATACTGCGGGGAGTCGTAGTATTCACCAATCAGTGAGAGAGAGTGTTGTGATACTGCGGGGAGCCGTAGTATTCACTTGTCAGTGAGAGAGAGTGTTGTGATACTACGGGGAGCCGTAGTATTCACCAGTCAGCGAGAGAGTGTTGTGATACTGCGTGGAGCCGTAGTATTCACCAGTCAGCGAGAGAGTGTTGTGATACTGCAGGGAGCCGTAGTATTCACTAGTCAGCAAGAGAGTGTCGTGATTCTGCGGGGAGCCATAGTATTCACGAGTCAGTGAGGGAGTGTATTAAGACTACGGGGAGACATATTATTTGCTAGTCAGAATATGACGTAGAGGAGTTCTCAGGCTTGGGTAGCCGTATCATTTCAGTCTTTGGAAACCTGGTGGCCGGACCAGGGGAGAGACTGGGGGTATCCGTGATGATCGGGAATCGTTATATCTTGAGTTGAGGAGGGGTTCTCACAATCGGAAGGAATTGGGGAGATGGTGTGCGCATGAATTCGCGAATCTCGGGTCATGAGTTAAGGACCAGTTTGGAAATGAGTGGTTCCAATTCTGCTGTTGAATCAGACTCTCGAGCTTGAGTCTGGATCCATTTATCTATTGAGATAGGCGGGATGAGGTTCCGGATTCATATGTGGGTTTGATTTTGAGGGGTATTGATATCCATCTGATGTCTTAGACCGGAGTGGGTCAGTTTGTTGGTTTGGGAAGGTCCGTGAGACGCATGGAACTAGTGAGTGGTAGATGACATAGGTCGGTGGTGAGGCAACTTCTGAGGGGATTGTATTATGTGTTTGAGGTAAAGCGAACTACGTGACTTGTGTGTCACGGTGGGCCGAGATAATTATTATGAGAAAGAAGTCTGTAAAGTCGTTTTATCGGGTGTGCAATGGGTAATATTTGGAGGTTCAACCGTCGGGTCTGGAGTCGACCTGGTGCTCAGTGTTGAGAGGGATATTTGAGAGGAAGCTGGGGCTTATGGTTAGAGATATCAGGGGATATTTTCGAGCAAGCATGATCATTTTCTTGAGTCTGAGGACAGAGTCTTAAGGATTCATTTTTAGGCGGGTTCTGATAGTAGTACAAGTGGTGGGTCCCTGGTGAGATGTGACCATTTTCGTTCCTTTGGAGTACGATCTGGATCGATTAGTATATCTGGTATGAGTGATTGGTAGCCAATTATTGGTCAATGTCTTGATTCTATCAGTCGCAACAAGAGAATCGGAGTGGAAGTGTGTTATCAGGGTCTGTTATTCGAGGAACGATTAACATGATGATATCTGGCGAGGGCGGTATGGCAGGGAGATAGACCACTAGAGTTTCCAGGTTCTGGAGAGTCAGAACAGGTATAGCAGCGGCGAAGGGGTTTCTCCTTTTTCGGAATTGGGAGTTCCTGTTGGGTTCAGGTGCCTTTGGAGGGAAATTGTTGTATGATATGAGATTCTTTCGGTGGTGCTTCTCGGGTCATTGGGTTCGATCTATGTATTGTTGCAGATCGATTTTGAGGGCGAAATCTAATTCAAGTGAGGGGAGAATTGTGACATCCCGAAATTCCCAGGTATCATATTTGAGAATTTATGTTCCTTAGTAGAGCAACTCGGCGAGTTGGATGCCCAACTCGGCGAGTGGAGTCGTTTTGGCCGCGTGGGTTCAGTGACCAACTCGGCGAGTAGAGAGACCAACTCGGCGAGTTGGAGCTGTTTGGAGAAACCCTAATTTTCCGGGTTTGTGTCCTATTTAAAGGGCCTTAAGCCCTCATTTCCACCTCCCTTATCTCCATAGAGACCTGTGAGAAACCCTAGATCGGTTTCATCCATTGTGAGAGAGAAATAAACTAATTTGAGTGTTCTTGTGCAACTTTGGAAGAAGATTTGGAGAGCATCTTGGCTTGGACCATGGAGGGGCGTTTGGATCCAGAGATTCTTCAGTGGTTAGCTTCTATTGGAGGTAAAAAGATGCTAACTTGATCTTTCTTTGTGTAGATCTTGGTTTGGGGGAGTTTTTAGGGTTTTCTCCCATCCACCTTGTGTTATTGAGTCCCTGGAGCATACCTTGAGGTTGAAACCACATATTTGGATTGTAGGAGGTCTTGTGAGTCCAAAGGCCCAAACTTTATTGAGCTAGAGACAAGATCTTGTGCATCTAACCCTTGTTGGAGCTTGTGTTGGAATTATGGAGCTAATATGCCATGCATGAACATAAAGATTGAAGCTTTACGTGATATTTGAGCTTTAGGAGGTCAGATCCAGAGTATGGAGTAGCATTTCTGCCTTAAAACGTCTGAATGAGATTTGGCCTTAAGCGACTCGACGAATCGATGAGCCGACTCGACGAGTCGGTTAGGGTTTATCCCGATGAGTCTGAGAATGTTGTAACTCGGCGAGTTGACGGGTCAACTCGACGAGTTGAGTTGGTTTTTCTTGAGGCTTTTAAGGAAACGAGGGGAATCGACGAGTTGCTTTGATGCACTCGACGAGTTGGGTCAACATGGACTGTTGACTTGAGTTTGACTTCTGTTGACTTTTAGGGTTTTGACCAAATGTGACTAATGGAGACCATAAAGGGGTAGAATGGTCTTTTACCCTTCCCAAGAGTTAGAGAGAGGCTAGTATGAGTTTATTTCGAGTTGTGAATTTAATTAGAGATAATTATCATATGTTTTAGGCGGAGGCTAGATCGGTGATTCGTGTACGAGGTTTTTTTGCTTGTTGCTTCGAGGTGAGTCTTCTCACTATACTTACCTAGTGTGGTAATCCGAGTTGTGTGACCAGAGGGTCTTATGTGCTTATATCGATTATTGTGATATCCTGCATTATGTCTATGTGATTTCTGTTGTGTATTATTCTGAGCTTACTGAGTTAGGACCGGAGGGTCCATCTGAGTTAGGACCGGAGGGTCCATCTGAGTTGTGGGACCGGAGGGTCCCACTGAGACACATTGATCGGAGGGTCTTATTCGAGTATAGCCATGAGAGGCTAATGTGATGTGTGGTATTTTGTGGAACTCCCCAAGCTTCGTGCTTACCGTGTTATGTGATATGTGTTTCAGGTACTTTTTATAATATCGGGAAGGCGCCGACTCGATTGTACACACGAGAGAAAGAGTTATGTTTTGAGGATCCTGGAGTTTGTTTTTAACAATTTATGAATAAGTGTTTTTGATAAATTGTCATTTTGGAGATTAGTGAACTGTGTTATGAGAATCATGTGATTTTTCAAATGAAAAATTTGGTCTGAAAATTTACGGTGTTACAAGCGTGGTCTTCCATATAAATATACCAATACATCTACCATTCTACAAAACAAGCAATGTGCCGACATTGATGCCTTCGACCCATGGATCTAGTGAGGAAAATCACCTCTACTGCTAAAACCAGATAAATGCTCGGGCTATTGGACTGGAAAAATCCCTATGCTAACTAAACAAATAAAACACCAATTAATAATTGGGACATAACCCAAAAGTAAAAACCTACATTACTTACCTAATGTCCAAGGTAAAAAGCCTAGCTTAATGCCTGAGGTGCAATACACGCGACGTACTAGGTATTACGCCCATCGTACGCACCCCTAAGGCAAAACTCATGCTAAGTTCTTAATGCCTTAAGACCCTACGACCAAAATTCAGATATGAGCTTAATAAGACCCCTAAGCCCATAAAGTTGCAAAGTTTATGCCTTTGCATGGATACAAGAAGACCAACACTAAAAACCTAGCTTACTCAAACCTTTTGTACACCATAACTCTTGCGTGGGGAAAAATCAAGATCCAAGCTTGCATTTTTATGACTTAAAATGCCTTAAAACATCTGAAAGAACACCTTAAAGGCTTTGGAGTACCTCTTACTCACCAAGCTCTTGGTTTTGGAGTACCTCTTACATATTACAAGTGTTTCGACGTTCGAACAATATTATGGTATGATAATAATTTTGGTTTACATATTACATGCCCGTTATACAATATGCCAAAACGATATGGCTTTGTTGTGTATGAAAAATAATTGTTGTGTACGAATCAACTCCTTTAAATAAAACAAATACATAAGAGTTTGTTCTTATTTGTGTACGAAATGTCTTATCGGCTCCAACTAGGTATACAATATAGAGACAAAAGTTGATAGAGTAATTGCTAGATATAATGCTTGACTTGTAGTCTAAAGCTACAATAAGAAGTATGTATTGATTATAAAAAGACTTTTGTTACGGTGTTCGAGTTAGGTCGGAGAGTGTGATCCCACCGTTACCACCATTTTTTCTCTTCCACATAGGTGTCACCTCGCTGCACTTCATCTTTACCATCAAATTAAGGTCTCTTGCCACATACAAGGAGTGGTACCATGACATGTATATTAAATTTTTAAAATTTTTATAGAAAGAATAACACTTCAAAATCTATATGTAAGAAACCATGATTTGAAAATCGGATCGGACCACCGACCAATCTGTTCTTTCATGACTATTGATTGCTCGAATCCATGGTTGATTCTTCTCTTCACCATCTATAAAACAATAACAACAAACCATTTTATGCAATGAAGTTTGATAGAAATCTCAAAATCCATTCCGACTAATTTGGAGAAAAACAAGTTTAGATCATGGTATTTACAATTTGAGAGAAAGAGTCTTTGTGAGGTCATGGCTATTAGGTGAGTAAAAAAACACATCAAAATCTATTTAAGAAACCATGTTTCGAAAATCGGACCGGACGGCCAAATGTTCTTTACTATTGCTTGCTCTAATCCATGGTTGATTCTTCTCTTCACCACCAGAAAACTATAACAACCCATTTCATGCAACGAAGTTCAATAAAGAAATCTCTAAATCCATTTTGACTGATTTGGAGAAAAAGAAGTTTAGATCATGGTATTTGCAATTTGAGAGAAAGAGTCTTTGTGATGTCATGGGTGGTAGGTGATCTAAAATCTATATGTAAGAAACCATGTTTTGAAAATCGGACCGGACCGGTCGGTTTAAACGGGAACTGGGCTCGGATCCGGTTCTCAGAGGCCAAAAAACCATTCGTATTGTGAACCGGTAAAAACCAGGGAATGTTAATATATATATATATATATATATATATATATATATATATATATATATATATATATATATATATATATATATATATATATATAGGGAAAAGTTCAATAGAGAACTATAATTATTGGTTCTTCAAGGAACCAAATCTTTTTTTCAATTTCTAGAGATTATTCTTTATCGAAAAAAAAATCTAAAAATATCTAAATTCATATATTAACATTGTGAATGTGAAAAATATTTTTCGGATTCACCGTGTGAATCCGGAGTCACATTGTGAATTTTCAAAGATTCACATTGTGAATTTGACGTAAAAAAAAATCGAATTTGATATCATTGGAAAAAGGATAAAAATTTATGAATTTATGTATTTTTAGTTTTTTTTTGATAAAAAATAAGTTCTAAAAATTGAAGAAAAGATTGGTTCCTTGGTTAATTATGGTTCTCTATTGAACATCACCCTATATATATATATATATATATATATATATATATATATATATATATATATATATATATATATATATACATATATATATATATATATATATATATATATATATATATATATATGGTGAGGTTCAATAGAGAACCATAATTAATCAAGGAACCAATGAACCAATCTTTTTTTTTTTTAACTTTTACAACTTATTTTTTATCAAAAAAAAAAAACTAAAAATACAGAAATTCATAACTTTTTATCCTTTTTCCGATAATATCAAATTCGATTTTTTTTTACGTCAAATTCACAATGTGAATCTTTGAAAATTCACCATGTGAATCCGGATTCACACGGTGAATCCGAAAAATATTTTTCACATTCACCATGTTAATATATGAATTTAGATATTTTTATATTTTTTTTTCGATAAAGAATAAGCTCTAGAAATTGAAAAAAAGATTTGGTTCCTTGAATAACCAATAATTATGGTTCTGTATTGAACTTTTCCATATATATATATATATATATATATATATATATATATATATATATATATTCATTTTTTGTATTCTTTATATAATTGATATTAATAATAATATAATTATGAAATCATCTGGTTGTTTCGGTTTTTGAGACCAATCCGCTTGATCGGAACAGATGGTTATGGTAAAAATGTAGTCTTCGGTCCGGTTTTCAAAACCATGGTAAGAAATAATTGAAAGGGTCTTAAATAGATATAAATCTTTATATTAATAATTATTCGATATCTTGTTTTGTTTTAATAAATAAAAATGCTTGTCAAGTTAGGAAACTTTAAGTACCTTACCAATAAAAAAAAGGAAAAAAAAAAGTATAGATACGATATGTTCAATCATAAATTTAAAGCTCATACTAAAATATATCCACGTGAAACGTAATATGTTCCCAAAATATCTCTGTCGAGAATATAAAATCTCCTATTCGGCGAACAAAGATGACAAAGATGACAATGACACTCCATGACAAAGACGACGAGCAGCACCGACAACAACCAAAGAGAATCAAGACGTTGCACTCTTCCGGAACATCTAAAGATCCTCAATCGGTACCTCCTGATATCATTATCGAAATTCTGTCGAGGCTTCCCGTTAAATCGCTCTTACGGATCAGGTCTGTGTGTAAGTTATGGTGCTCTATAATATCCGATCCTCATTTTGTCAAATTCCATCTCAGTTTTTCAACCAGCAACAATCGATATGCGCATCGTCACTTAATTTTCAGTACCAAGTCAATAAGTGTTCATAGTTGTCCTCTTTATGATGTGCTTTATGATGGAATCGTGAACGCCTTAGAGATTGATTATCCATTGAAAGAGTCTTTTGACTATGTGCGGATCTTCGGTTGTTGCAATGGATTGTTTTTAATAGCTAACAAGGTCGATGATCTGTTTATTTGGAACCCTAGTACCCGAAGATCAAACAGGTTACCGTGTTCTGGTTCTAGAGGGCGACCTCGTAAGTATGAATTTGGGTACGATGAGTCTTCTGATGATTACAAAGTTGTTGCAATATATTATGTTTATAAGGGTGAAGCCGTGTATAATGCAATAGTGAAGATATATTCATTGAAAACTGGAAATTGGAAGAGAATTGGTGATTTTCATAATGGTTTTTCTATGGATTGTTGTGTCAAGTATTTGAATGGAGTTCTTCATTGGACGAGTATTCAAGATTCTGGGTCATCTTATTCGTGGACTATAGTTTCTCTTGATTTAGCAAAGGAGACGTATGGAGAAATTTTGCAACCTGCGTGTGATGAAGGTGATATGGATTTGAAATTGGGGGCTTTGAGAGAATGGTTGTGTGTGCTTTGTGATCATTATGGTAGAAATTGTGCGGATGTATGGGTGATGAAGGTTTATGGGGTGAAAGATTCTTGGACTAAATTGGTTTCTATCCCATATCCTATTGATCGTGAGTGCTTCGGATTTTCAGTGCCTTTGTGTATTTCAAATGATGGGAAAGTTTTGCTGCAACATGGGTCGGAGTTGGTTGTATATGATTCCGAGAATTGTTCATTTTCAGAGATTCAGAACTTCAATGAATGGGCTCAAGCATATACCATTGCTGAGAGTCTGGTTTCTCCCGATTCCCGGGCCCTAGAGATAACAATCAGGCTTGATATCAAGGAAAAGTTAGCTTTTCTAAGACGGTGCTTGGTTAAATTTTTTCTGCCTAGCTGTTTTAAAAACCGGTTTGAAACGGCCGGTCGAACCGGTTTGACCGATAACCGGAGATGAGAGAGATTCAACTAGTATCTGTTTTATGTCTATTTTTAAATCGAAACAAACCGTCTGATTTTACAAAAACCTTGTTGAACCAGTTAAATTGATTAAAGCACATAAAATTAAGCATTTTGCATAATAATCTTAGGTGATCTTTTTCACATCTATCTAGATTTCTCTGAATAAAAACACATGGTAATGTTATGAAGTTTTTTGATACGTTTGGATTCATCTAAAACTATATTTTGTTTTGATATTATATTATATTTTTCTTTTTGATATATGTGGATTAATGTAAAATTTATAGTTATGTGTTTTTTAATATATATGGAATGATCTACAGTTACAAACTAAATGACATTTAGTGACACATTTTTATGTCATACAAATATTAAATACCATTAAAGTTTTATTGAAATACTTAAATTATTTTTTTGTCTCATTAAAAGAAATATTAACCCTGATTTTTGCCATTAAAAATATATTTTAAATATTTTAAGTATGCATTGAAGGAAACATGTTTAATAATGATTTTTAATCCTTCTTCTCACAACCTTGAATCGATCAAACCATGCCCTAATTTGATCGCCTTCAAGCTCCTCACATCCAAGAGTCCCACCACATGCGATTATGATTTTGTCTCTGATTCCTTAATTTGATCCGCGTTCACAAGCTCCTCCAAGAGTCCCACCACATGTGATTATGATTTTGTCTCTGATTCCTTAATTTGATCCACGTTCACAAGCTCCTCAGAGCCGAGCCTCACCGAAAATCTCTGACAACAAGCCGTTGAACGTCACAGGTTCTCATTCAACTATGTATTGTTTCAAATGCGGCTATGATTTAGTTTTAACTTATAATCTTAAGATTTTTTTGTTAGTTTACAATGAAAATTACCGAGAACCACAAAGCAACACTAAAAATGGACAATTGATTAGCATCAATGTATCAAATGCAATTTTGATTTAGTTTTTATTGAGCAGTTATTACAAATTAGACCGATGAAAGATAAACTTTTAACCAAAATTAGCCCAACAATTTTTGGACAGTTTGCAAGTGTTTTGTTAATGTTTAATGTTGTACGAGATAAACATAAGATGAAATTAAACGTTTTGCTCTTTACTTTTACATGAATCGATAGATTAAACTACACACATTTTCTCACTTCATTAGTAATTCTTTATGCATTTTAAAAAAGTCTCAGATTGTTATTATTTTCTCCATCCAGACACTTTGGATAAGGAAGACAAAAGTTTAAAATTAGATCAATATACTTGACCATGAATTTGAAAAATATTCTCACCCGTGAACTCACAAATCCTGTTAATGGCTACATAAATATCTTTCTACATAAATATCTTTCCTACTTCCATAAAAGCCTTATTTTCTCAAGTTGTCATAGGTGGACCTCTCTATAAAAATACATCCTTGGATATGCATATTTCATTTAGATATGATAAACATAATAATGATTTTTTAAAGTAAAATAAAGCTCAAACTTCAAAGTAGGATGCTATAACACACTAATAAATGAAAGTAGCTTGCTATTTATTGCGCGACTAAAAGCAGTGAGATGATATGTAAAGGTTTAGAATGTGTACTATTGGATTTTCCTTGCTTCTACCTTGTTATCCGGTGTCCCCAAATGTTATCCTCCAGCTTGTTAAGATGACTAATTCCATAATACAAAGAAAATGATGGAGATTCAGTTAGTTTGTTAAGTCCTCCTAACTTTTTATATTTTTTAACATCATTTATCCAAACAACCGAACATTTAATGGGAAAAAGAAAACATGAACTCACATACAGGGTGTTTAACTGCACATATAGTCTTGATGTAGTGATAACATTGATGTCTCTAGAGTTTCTCATATCTATTATGTGTATTTCTGTTAATGTCTATGAGCATGTATTGAAGTTTCTATTAATGTCATTTAAATTAAATCCTTTTTTAGCGGCAAAAGGGTTACTGGATTTGACATGGCATCACCAGCTTCTGCAATCTTGGCTGGTGCTGCAGCTGTTACTGCAGGTACATAACCCATGAATTACAACTAAGCTCATTATCTTGAAAGATTGGCCATGTTAGTTTTAATATAGTAAGTTATTTTATTTTTTTACATGTTATTATACTCATGGCCAGTTCTAGTTTGGAACCCTTCCTATTATGCCTTTCAAGCAGAAGTATTGTTCTGCTCAGAACATACTGGAACTGGAGAACCAGTTCTTGAACTTGTAGAAGGGGAGTTTGATTGTGGAGGAATACACCAATACCTTCACTGACAAGATGTAGTTCGCTCTGTGCATTGTTCCGGACGAACTAACCAAGATTGATAGGTATGCCAAAGGGCTACCTTGGGAGTATACCGTGTCCGTTAAGCAGGCACTTACCTTCGAAGCAGCAGTATGGGTGGCAAAGTGTGTGGAGGATATAATAAAGCAGAGAACTGCCGACAAGACTGAAGTTGGTGAGAAAATGAAAGGAGAAGGACTCTCAAAGTCCGATAAGAAAAATAAAATCTCAAGGTCTGACCCCAGAAACAAGAAGAGAAACAAGAAGTCTAGGGGTAGTGATGAAGCCGAATGGTGCAATAAATGCAAGAGGAAGCATGTTGGGCAATGCAAGAGAGAATTGACCTATTACAGGTGTGGAAGACCTGGTCACTATTCTAATGAGTGCCGATATGAAGGAAGAGTGTGCTTCGAATGTAAGGAAGAAGGGCATGTCATGAAGGACTGTCCAAAGAAGAAAGAAGATTCAAATTTCCTGCCTAAGCCAAAGACAATGACATATCATATGATCTTGGATGCAGAAAAAGGTGAAGCCGATGACGCTTGAGGAAGGCAAAGGGAGAAAGTCTTATCTTAGATATTATAAGATCGAATAGCCCAATGTAATAGGCATGAATATTATTTAAGTAGCAATATAATTTCCTAATTTATGTTATACGTTGAGTTTTTGTGTGGTTTTCTTTTACAATAACTTAGTGAACTGCGAGACAATACTTGGGACGAGTATGAGTAGGTGTGAAAGGTAGTAGATGCCTATACTACCGGAAGCACAAGACTCACACTTGAATCAAGGAAAGTCACAAGGTTTCTAAAATCTGGTAGTTGAGCTGTTTTGTTCATTTACATCATTACCTTTGCTTCGGTGATGATTCATATTCCAACCCTAGTGGTCATATCAAGTCAAGTCCAACTAATCTACGAGGAAATTTCAATAAAGTATCTGACTTTAGTAAAAGATTGAAGTAGTAAAGGATCGATGTGATCGATAGACAGATCGCAGTCGTCAAGATTAAGTAGCTGGTCGCTAGGAAAGCTACCTAATAAGATGTGGTAGTACCATATTAGAACATGAAGCAAGGTACCTTCAGGAGTAGGCATTGGACTCTTAGAGACGAGAGTCTAGCAATTGGAGGACATGGGAGTTACAATTACCACCTAGGATGGAAAGGGTAACGTGTAGAGTCAGCATACAAGCCTATTTTGTTGATGATTTCGGGATGTAATAATCCTAAGGGGATATAATTGTAACACCCGTAAATTCGGGCTAGGAAATAAAGTTATTATAAGCCATAATAATGACTTTTAAATAAAAAATTGTTTAGGATAAATAATCTTAACAGAGTTATAGTATATGTCATAAATAGTGAGTTGGAGATAGGTTACTTGTTAGCCCTAGTGATATAAAAGAAAGTCGTAGTATTAGGAAAAAGCGAATTTGTGCATATAGGGAACGTCCAAATCTGACTTCAATAGAGGAACTTATAATTTTTCTAAGATTTCAGTGTAACAGTGTGCGCAGGGAAATCGAGTTTTAGATCAATTGATTTTTGGCCAAAACAATCCAAACAAGATTTAAAGGCCTCGCTAATAGGATTCCAACAATATAAAACCATAAAAGAGGACGCCGGATGTGAGAGATATGCATTTTATACGGAGTTTAATAGGTTAACCTGTGTAAATAAAATGAAGTCAAAACTAGCCGACAGAGTCTAAAAGAAAGTTGCTGATCTCGTTGAGAGCTTTCCGTGGATATAAAGAACGTAAAAAACGGAGCTCGTATGAAGGGGATACGTAATTCCTAAATTCTGAAAGTCGGCACGCGCAACACGACGGGCGTACCTTGCGTGCGAAGTCAACCACGCTGCTCCAGCTAACGAGTGACACGTGTGAGCTAACCGATGGATCGACGTGTTTGAAGTGCGCATCGCACACCCCCTTAGGCGTGGCATGCATATGAGTTTTTGTCCCTATAAATAGCCAATAGTCCCTCATTCATCCCACACACTCTTACAACCACTCTCTCTTGATTATCCCTCCTGTAAACCTATTTTTTCTTTCGTTTCAAGCCTGAGGCGAAGCCCTGCGACACCCCGGAGTACGGGTTCGATTAGTAGCCTTCGAGTAGGAGAGCCTGAGTTAGATTTCTACACACTTGGACCCTGGTTCTAATCCATAATCTATAAGTGATCTACACTTACTCTTCCCTCACGTAATTAATTATTATTATAGTCATATTCATTGTTATGACCCTATATCTAATATTTATCAGTGATTCCAAGTCATATCCTGATTGATAAACTTACAAGAGAGGTGTCTAGAATGGTCACGTTAGCTTGGTTGTTGGATTTCAGAGAGACTAAATGTCGAAATGGTCCTACCTCCCGACTGTCCTGCCTGGCTGATCCATATTTGATAGAACTATTATTATTCATTAGAATGATTGATAGGTCTAGATTCTCTCTAGTCGCGTAGAATATTAGACTAAGACTTAGTGATAATGAAACTAGGTCACGACAAAGGAAAGGTCAATTGCTAGAAGTGATGCTCTTCCTGAATTTCGAGTAAGCACTTTAACAAGTGAGTACATAGTTACTTTTAAACTTACGCATATATATAAGTATTCTAAATGCTCAACTGCTATGTGTGTTATCTTTGTTGTGTTTAGTGTAGTTGTACAAATATGATTACCACTTGATTTATTGGTATGTTTAACAAACTTAATAGTATGAATAGGTAGTAAGGGGCTGTGCAAAATAATAACTGAGAGGTTGTGATAGGGTTTTATGAAATAATGTTTACGATAGGTTAGAGAGAGAGCCGTGTGAGATAATAAGTCGTGTCTGCTGTGTCTTTCTCAAGTACTTTGTATTTCCATACTAAACCCATGTACTTTTGTGCTGTGATGCTAAGCCCAAGTACTTTTGTACTGCCGTACTAAACCCAAGTACTTTTATACTGTCATGCTAAACCCAAGTACTTTGTACACCGTGCCAGCCGTGATTATACAAAAAGTACTAATGTACTACCGTGTTGTCGCGAGTATTGTCATACCGTCATGCCTAAATCACCTAGGATTTATAGTTGTCCGTTGATAAAGATCCTTTAGGAAATATCCCTCAAGATCATCATAATAGGATTAGTAACTAAGAGTGATGGAAATGGGGTAATTGGTTTATTTGAATGTTGATGGTTATATAATTAAAAATTTTAATATTGTGGGTTGAAAACTCTATTTATCTCACCAGGTTTCCCAATCTGACCCACTCAGTATCTTTGTATCACAAGAAACAAAAATGATGATACCTAAGAGATTTGAGGAACTTTAGACTATATTAAGATATTGTAAGTCTTCGTTTATACTTATGTTTCTTGTATCAGTTATGACATCCCGAGTTTTTAATAAACCAATGAAAAACATCCCTTTGGGAATATTTTATGGGACAAATTCCGTATTTGTGAATTAAAGCTCTGATTTTAAAATAAGCATAAACTGGTCTTTTCTGGCTGTGAAAATGGGGATGTCACATGTATCGTGCCTAGGGGCCATAGGTTGTGCCCCGTAAATCCTTTTAGCTGCCCCGCTGCAAGCTTAAGACCCTCCTTCCATCTGTCTGGAAGGAGGCGGAAACAATGTTCATAGATGATGTCCACTGAGTTGTAAGTGTCGACATACACATGATGAATGATGGTATTTCTTATGGATCCTTGGATTATCAGCGGGTTATCCCCTCTCCACCCTACAAGGCGTTGCTTTTATGGTATTTGCAATAGCGTTTCTTCACCCCCTTTCCCGCTTGCCTATTGGCGATGATGTAGAAGTCTCGTCGCTTTCTTCTTTCATCCCGTGGGAATGGTCTGAAACGGCCTTGAGGATGCATTGGTCGCCCAAAGTGTCTGTTTCCACCCTGGCTCTCTTGGTCGTGGGTGGACTGGTGGTAGTGTTTCGTGGTCGGGACGATCATGGCATTGAGGTGCGCTTGTTTTGCAACCTCTCCTTCATCTTTTCTTAGGTAACATTCTACCTTCTCTTTTATTTCGACTCGCGTCTGGGGTTTCTTTCCCATGATCTTCTGGGACAGTGTCCTGGGAAGGAGGCCCCACGTGAAAGCTCCAACTATTAGCACTTCGTCGTGTCCTGGAAAGTCTAAGGTAGTGTTGGTGAATCTTACGAAATATTCTCTCACCATCTCTCCCTCCTTCTTTTTACAACCAATAATGAAGTGGGAATCTCCTTTGTACTTCGATAGTTGCATGAAGTTTGTCAGGAATAGTTACTTCAGTTGGCCAAAATTGTAAATGCTTCCTGGACAAAGAGTCTTAAGCCACATTGCTGCGTTACCATCTAGCGTTGTTGGGAGGTACATGCACCTGAACCGTTCGTTGAGCTTTAGGGAGGTTATCGTAGACTCATACATGTCAATATGGCTATCTGGGTCTGTCACACCCCAAAAAAAGATGGTGGAAAACGTCTGGGGGTGGATGACTTTCATGTATTGTATCATAACATAATGCATAATAGTGACGAAAGCTAACACAACCATCATGAATATAATTAAAAAAGTTACATTGTTGTAAGAGTTACATGTTTCAAAATCAATTACAATATGATGATAAAAAAAGATTTGTCTGACGCCTTAGCGTCCTATCCTCAAAAGCTTTTAGTTACATGTTTTAGTGATTTCCTGAGAATACAAGTGGTTTGAAAAAGTGTAAAAAATTAAGTTGGTGAGTTCATAAGAGTTTGTATGAAGAATTGTAAGCCCTTCCTTGTAAAATGATAGTGTTCGTTCTAGAAAATCCAATATTTTCCTTAAAAATATGTTGTAGTCTTAGAAACCCTAAGACCGAAATGTACAAGTATTTTCCATACTTAAAATAGTAATATGCGGTTTTAATTTATATAAAACCGTTTGGATGAATGTTTCCCCGTAAACTAAGGGTTTTTGGCACTGTATCGCAACAAAGTTTGGGGAATTTACACATTTAGTCATCCATGTATTTTTTTTTGCGCAATTAGTCCTTAAAGTTGGGTTTTACCTGTTAAATAGGGTCTTGACCCACAAACTAACAGGTTTCCAGGTTAACTCCACTTATTTGGAGTCCTACATGGCAAAATAGGTTTATATTAATGCCACATGTTGCTTATGTGTTTTCCATATATATTAACATTTACTTAAATAAGCAGTTAACTCGTTCTCTTTCTTTTTCTCCCTCCAGTGAATTGAAGCTATCATCCCTTTTTTCTTATCTTCAATCGATCACATGTCACATCTCCCTTCCTATATTCAATCGATTGCATGAAATAAAATCACACCCATTCTCTTTCTTTTACTCCCTCCACTAAATCTTCGAGTCTCACTCCTGCTTTGTGTTTTTTAATTTCACTCAAAGCAACAGATCAACAGGTGATATGTGGTGGTTTGATTTGTGGTGAACAGGGGCTGATTTCCTTGGATGTTGCAGCTGGGTATGGATTTTCCCTCTTCTCCCTCTTGATGTGTTCTTTTTTAATTACAGGTGTTGTATGGTTGATGCGATGATGGAGGGTGAAGATGGTGAATGATAAATATCATCTATGACACTGGAATGAAGGATTGCTGATGAACAAAGCAAGGAGTGTAAATATCGATGTTGGTCAAGGTGATGGGGGATTAAGGCGATGGCGATGGCGCTCATCCAATTCCATGAGAAATGCTTTAAGATAGTTTCTGGGATTTCCCCAATCAGCTCATTCTTGGATATGTTCAACAATTTCAGATGGGATTTCACAAAATAATGAATTTTAGGATGTCAACAACTTGAAGATGTATCAATGGAGAAAGTAAGAGCACCATAGATGCTTCCAGTCAGCTTATTCCATCAAAATACAATACTTTGTAGCCCTAACTGAAATACCCAGGTAGGAAGCAACCTTGTGAATGAGTTCCGACTTACATCCAAGCTCTGGAGATTCTTGCATGAGATATCAACGATCGGGACTTGCAGATTTAGAATCCATGTCTGTAGATCTATGTTTTTTGGTTTACCTAATGCAAACGAATTTCTAGGGTTTTCGGATTCGAATGGTTTCTGGAATCGAGATTTTCAGGTTTGGAATCGATATTTGCATATCCCATGTTCGATATTGTAAAATTCGGTCTTCTTGAAAATCTCCATTGATGCCGAAAATGTACCTTGTCTCCAAATTTTGTTGTGGATGGAGACGGTGGATAGTGGTGGTGGTGGGAGATTATTTTTGTTCTTATTTTTGGTTTAGGATATGTGCCAAAAGAAGTATTTCATACGTGGATTAGTGAGAAATTGTTTTTTTTGTTATTTTTTAATTTCCAAGTCAGCAAATATAGAAAATATACCGGTTCATCAGGTTCCCTAGCTAATTGAAATAATTTTTTTTAAGTTTAATGACTAATTGTGCAACAAAAAAACTTGAGTGACTAAATGTGTAAATTTGCCAAACATAGTTGTGCTACAGTGCCAAAAACCCGTAAACTAAATGTATCGTTGTTTCCCCATGTGAGTTATTATAACCGTGCTAATGCCATAGATGACCTGTTACGATGTTCTTCAGGCGTCAGAATGTTATGACATTTGTCACCCCAGACCTGTCGGTCTAGCTGTTGCAAGCAGCTTAGGTGTGGGATTGTTAGTCTCATATAGATCTATACACAAGTATTACACTCTCTTACGGGAGACTCTGGTTATAATACATGACTTTTGTAGGTACCCTGATAGGTACGATGAAGATTTTGACTCACAAAAATGATTCAACGAGTTTACATAGTGTTGCAATGAAAACCTTTGTATGTGTAATTATCACTTTTCCATGATAATAAAATAGCATAAAATAATTATATATGTATTTTTTATATAATTATACACTTTGCTCAACATGTTACAAAAGTGTTAAAGATTCATAAACTATACTTATATAGTTTATTATAATATTTGATTTTTGTACCCATATATACATATTTATACATATATAGAGGCTAGTATACTTAGATATTCGTAACTAACAAATATTTTACATGTAGCACAAATAAGTGGGTCCTTAGTATGAAAATGTCCATTTTTCTAGTTTTTGACTCAAACGACAAATAGTGAAATATAGTTACGTAAAACTTATTTTTACCTTTTTGTGATTTTTAGGTCAAGTCAACTTTGTATGTTTTAAACAACATATTTTTGGTCAAAACCCACAAAAATGGTGTAATAACCTAGTTATGACTATTTTTGCTAGAAAAAACCCATTTTTGCATAAAATGATAAATTTTTGGAGTTTGCTTTTTGTAAAACTAACACCTTGGTATTTTTGACCAGTTTCAAGACATATATCCAAAATAACATATTTTGGTTTAGATCTCACAAAAATGGTGTAATAACTTGGCTATAACCATTTTTGCTAGAATAATCATATTGAGTTCATAAAAACCCTAGTTTTTATGGTTATGTGTTTATGACTTTTTCATAAGAACCTCTAGCATGTTTATACTTGTTTTTCATAGTTTTGTGTTTTAAACAAACTTTTGCATATAAAAGTTCATAAAGGTTGGTAATAACATCATTTCATTTATTTAGCACTTTTACACAATAAGTAAGAAAACATTTATAACAACTTGTATATTAACACAAGTTTACTTGTGTTTTACTTGTATTCTCCCCCTAAAACTTAGAAATCTCGAAAATGGAGGGGGTATGAACTCACCTTTGGAGTGGTTTTCTTGATGAATGAAGGGTTGTAGATGGAAAGTTTCAAATCAAGAACACTTGAAGGACACTTTGAAGATTCGAAGATCCTATGAATAGTAACACATGAAATGTGTGTAAATGGATTGAAACTAGTATAGAAGTGTGTAAAATCACAAGGAGATGAAGAAAGTACTTACCAAAACTTCAAGAACACTTGGAAGAGCTTAGGGTTTGAAGATTGGAGCTTAACTTGGAGAAGAAGAGTGAAATTTGATGAAGATGGTGGTGGTTGGGATGCTCTCGGCCGCAACTAATAAGGGGGGAGGGAAGGGGGTGGGTAGGGTGGGTTATGGGGGGTGGGGAAGGGGAACATGGATGAGAATTAAAGGTGGTGCTACTTAGGCTTAGTAGCTGACTCATTAAGATGGAAGTACCATCTAATTACTAGTGATTTTTTTGTTTTATAGAAAATAAAAGTCAAACTTTTATAAATCCTAGCATTTTGATAAAATGGTGGAGTTTTTATAAGGAAATTAGGGTATAAAGGATGTATAAAATATTTAATTTGAATTATAAAAATTCAAATTATTATAACAAACATTGTTATCAAATAATAATACGTTACATGAATAGCTAGGTTAAATTTCCAAGTTTGTTTTGTTAAGTTTTGGGGTTTAGACGGGTATAGATTCTGTCGCATTTGGTGACAAATTCACCAAAAAGTTGTGTTTGTAGCCTTTGTTATGAATTTTCCACGTAGTGTTAGGTTTATGAACTTCACTACATTTGTGTTACGAATATTATTTATTCCCAAATAATATATACCTGAATTATCGAGTTGTTACGTTAGTAACCCTAATTAGGGTTTATAATTGATAATTGGCAATCAAAAGAGGTACTTTGTATTAAAATTGTAAGTTTATACATTAGGAAACATAACGCTTACCCTAAAATCCTAATACTAGTCGTGTTGACTTGGTTGACTTGTTGACTTTGTTTGACCCAATGTTGACAGTTGTCACATCACCCCCCCTGTTATAAGAAAATTTGTCCCGAAATTAGTATTTTGAGTGGGTCCTCAAGGGTTGGGGAAAAGATGTGGGCATTTTTGTTTCATCTGGTCCTCGCATTCCCATGTAAATTTAGGTCCTCGCTTGACGTTCCAACGGACCTTTACTATGGGTATGCGGCTTTGCTTTGTTCTCTTGACTTCCCTGTCCATGATTTATACATGTTCCTCGATGAAGTGGAGACTCTCGTTTACTTCGATTTTGTCAAGTGGAATGAAAAGAGTATCGTCGGACAGGCACTTCTTCAAGTTGGACATGTGGAAGGTGGGATGCACGTTACTGAGTTCCTGCGGTAGTTGAAGTCTGTAAGCCACCGGGCCTATCCTAGAGAGGATCTCGAATGGTCCGATATACCTTGGATTCATTTTCCCACGTTTTCCAAAACGTATCATTCCCTTCCAGGGTGAGACCTTCAATATAACGCGGTCACCAACCTAGAACTCCAAGGGCTTTCATCTTTTATCCGCTTAACTCTTTTGTCGGTCCCGAGATGCTTTCAGTCGTTCACGAATTTGAACGATCTTCTCCATTGTCTCTCGTATGATCTCTGTACCGGTGATAGTGTTTTTAGGTACTTTCCCTCTTGCTAACTGAGTGTCACCCACCTCAGCCCAGCACAGAGGTGATCTGCACTTGCGCCGATAGAGGGCTTCAAATGGAGCAACTTTGATGAAAGTGTGATAACTATTGTTGTATGAGAACTCGATGAGGGGTAGGTGGGTATCCCAAGCTTTACCAAAGTCGATCACACAAGATCTCAAAATTTGTTCCAATGTTTGAATAGTTCTCTCACTCTGCCCGTCGGTTTGTGTGTGATAGGTTGTACTCATGTCAAGCCGGGTTCCGAAAGACTTTTGTAGTGTTTGCCAAAATCGTGAGGTAAAACTGTTATCTCTATCCGAGATAATGGATATTGGCACACCATGCAGTCTTACAATCTCCTTGATGTACGTCCTCGTTAGTTTTTCCATCTCGTCTGTCTCTTTTATTGGCAGGAAGTGCGCGGATTTGGTTAACCTATAGACAATCACCCATATGGTGTCGAGTCCACCAGTTGTCTTGGGCAATTTTGTTATGAAATTCATGGTTATCCGCTCCCACTTCCTCTCGGGTATATCCGGTTGCTGTAGTAAACCCGAGGGCTTCTGGTATTCTACCTTAACTTTGGCGCAAGTCAAGCACTTACCCACATAGGTAGCGATTTATGCCTTAATGTTTGGCCACCAATAGAGTTTCTTGATGTCTAGATACATCTTATCAGACCCGGGGTGAATGGAGTATTTGGTCTTGTGAGCCTCGCTCATGATACCGTCTCTGTACCCACCAAATTTCGGTGTCCAGATCCGATTTAGGAGATAATAAGCCCCGTCACTCTTGATCTCCAGGTTTTTATCCATTCATCGCAAGGCTTCACTGGCGACATTCTCAGGTCTCAAAGCCTCAAGCTGCGCCTCCTTGATCTGCGTGGACAGTTGTGAATGGATAGTTATGGTTAATGAGTTTACTCGGCGTCCCGAGTATTCTTTTCAACTTAGGGCATCCACTACTACGTTGGCTTTGCCTGGATGATAACGCATTTCGCATCTGTAGTCATTTAGTAGCTCTACCCATCGTCGTTGCCTCATGTTGAGTTCCTTTTGATTGAGAATGTGTTGGAGACTCTTATGGTCAGTGAAGACTGTACAGTTTGTACCATAAAGGTAGTGTCTCTAGATCTTCAGGGCAAACACTACTTCTCCAAATTCGAGGTCATGTGTGGTGTAGTTGACCTCGTGAGTATTAAGTTTTCTTAAGGCATAGTCAATGACCTTTCCTCGTTGCATGAGCACACAACCTAGACCCTGCTTGGACGCATCGCAGTAAACCACAAAGTCTTCCGTTCCTTCTGGAAGAGACAAGATCGGAGCAATGCATAGGGCTTGTTTTAGCGTTTGGAAGGCAGTGTCTTGCTTAGGGGGTGTTTGGCAGGATCTGAATTATTAAGATCTGAAAAATTAAGAGGTCTCAATTTCTAAGAGGGTCTGAATTCTTAAGATCTGAATTTTTAATTGTTGTTTGGTTGGATCCTCTGAATTACAGTTCTGAATGATAGAAATGACCATTTTACCCTTATATGTTATCTTTTTGTTGAATTCAACGTTTTTATTGATAAAATAAGTGAATGAACTTCTTGAATAATCATAAAAAAAATATAAAAACCATATAGAATCCAAATTAAACATAAATAAAAATTAAACACAAATCCAAATCAAACATACATATTTTTAAATCCACGAAATCAAACTAAAATCCAAATAAAATCCTAAAAATTTAATTTGAAGCATCTGATGCCAATCTTCAAAAGGAACGCCACCACCGTGGAATCGATTATTCATAGTAACTGAAAATGGAGTCACGTTAGATTATCCTGGCAAAACAAGACACATTAGAATGTTGGTTTATTTTATCAGTTGGATGGAATTGAATGATGAAGAAATGAAACAAGCAAGGTAATGGAATGCGCATTACATTCCATGATTATGATTATTTGGTATATACTAATGGAATGAATTTTCTATATTGTATGTTAATTTTAGATGTATTCTATAGAATACTTTTATTATAATCAATAAACTTTTTTTGCAACACATACCTTCTTATCTTTTAACTTCTTTTCCATCTTAAGTTCATCCAATTCCTTTTGTTTTCTCTGCCAAATATCTCATCTTTGCAACCAAAGAAGTCCAATAATTCATCAAATGCATCTCTCCAAAAAAATTCAACACATATTTTCAGTTAAACATATCCCATAACAAATTTTCAGCACATAATGTCACACCCCAAAACCGGAACGACGGAATCGTTCGGGGGTGGAGGACGTCATGTACAGTATCACAACAATGAAAAGTAGTAAACAAGCAACAACATCATCCATTGCATTGATAATATAATTTCATACAAGTGTGTTCTGTCAAGTTAAATAGACACCAAAAATATGTATCAAAATAAAAGATGAGTCTTGAACGAGCTCCATCTTCTCAAAACCTGGCACCGGTACCTGTCTACTGGTGACCTGAGAATACAAGTTATTTTGAAAGAGTTTATCAGCTTTAAAGCTGGTGAGATCATAAGTATATTAGTGTCTGTATTTTTATGAAAGCATTTGTAAGATGTTTGTATAAGTTTGTAAAAGTTTGAATTCTCCTAGAAAACCCTATGTTTCCTACTAAAAGTAGCCTTCTACCAAGGCATCTAGTGTCTGTGTGTGTGTCTCTTGTAAGAGTATGTGTTTTCCCAATTCTGACTATCATTAACCAAAAATATAGTTTTTACATTACTGTTCATTGTGTGAATGTTCACAAAGTGAATGTAATGGGAAAATGAAATAGTACTGTAGTGTTGTATTAAGTAACTACTTCTGTACTAACTACCTTAAACCAATTGTTATTTAAAGTACCATGTGATCGGCCTGTACCCTGCTACCGACTCATAGAAAAACGACGTTGTAAGACGTCGTAAGAAATGACGTTTGGCACCCGTAGACTTGCAAGTCCCACTGTAGCGAGCAGCAAGGTGTAGGATAGTCAATCCAGTATAGATCTATACACAAACTCATACGCTCCCCACTTAAGGAGATTCTGGATACAAAAACGGTCATGGCAGGTAGTGCCATGCCCTGTTACGTGGCTCACATAACTGAAGTAATGTATATGTAATGTATGTGCTAGCTGTATTGTGTGTTCTTCCTCTGTCTAGCCTGTATGTATGTTCTCTCTGTAATGTATTATTTGATTCTCATTACTATGTATTATGTTTGTTTCTCATCACTATAAGTTATGTTTGTTTCTCATCACTATAAGTTATGTTTGTTTCTCATCATTATAAGTTATGTTTGTTTCTCATCACTATAAGTTATGTTTGTTTCTCATCACTATAAGTTATGACACATGTATGAACTGACTCATTGTATGTTTCATTGGTCTAGTAATAGATTTGTAACTTCCTAAACTATAACTATTATAGTTTACTAGTAATGTTGTTTGTATGTATGAACATGTTTGTATACCCTTGCTACCCAAAGGTATTGAACTGGAAAGAAGTAACCTTTTATATCTATATATATACATAATATATAACTAGGATTCAAACAACCTTCGGACAAATAACCCTGATACCCTAAGTCCACAACCAAACAAGGAACAGGAAGTAAGGTGAGCTATCAGTCCTAAGTCCTTTCAATCCTACTTATATAACTATATCTATATAGATACACTTTTAACAGAATATAAGTTTAAAAGAGTTTAAGTAACAGTATTTGACATGTAAAAGAGTTTGACAAAAGCATTTGGTATGAAAAAGAGTTTGAAGTAAAACAGTTTGGTAACACAGTTTGAAAAGTAAGAAATCCACTTGTTTGGTAGTTATTAATCACATGTGATTGATATAATAACTATAATTGTTCAACTTGTATTCCCCCCCATAAAAGCATTTAAAACATTGGAAAGGTTAATTAAGGGGTATGAACTCACCTGTAGTGAGTGGTTTGGATGAACGGAATGTATAGGATGCTAAGTGTCAAGTGAAGACTTGTACACACACAATGATCCTATTTAACATATAATAACACATATATGTATCCAATTAGTCATTAAGCAACTAATTAACCAAGTTAAGACCTCCTAAGACATGTAAAACACTTGATTTAAGTGCTATAAGTCCTAAGGATTGCATCTAAGGGTGGTTGGACCTTGTATTGGACTTTAGGGTTCAAGGGTAAACTCCCTTGGAGTTTACGGTTTTGTGACCATAACTCATTGATTTTACGGTCGTAAACCCATGAGTTTATGGCCGTAAACTCATGGTACTTTGACCATTTTGAGTTTTGAAGCTTTACAAGTCCTAAGAAGCATTCCTACTTCAAGTATAAGCCTTTGGAAGTGATTAGGGCACCATTTCACTCCTTTGTGGAGTTTACGGTCCTTGGACCATTTGTCTTTGGGTTTACGGCCGTAAACCTAAATGGTTTATGGTAATTTTGATGTCGAGCACATCAAGGATGGTATCTAGACTAGTTTCCAAGGCTTTGTAAGGGACTAGGGCACAGTTTGGCCCCTTTGTTAGGGTTTACGGTCCAAGAACATCTTGGACCGTAAACACCTTTGATCTTGTGTTTCCTTGTGTTTTCTAGATGATTTAGAAGTGTAGCAAGCCTTATAACAAGCCAAACTAAGAACACTTGAAGATCTACACAAATGGAATGATTTCACGGATGAAATCATGTAAGATCACTAGATTAAGGAAGATATCGACTAAACAAGGCAAGAAACACTTACTTTCTTGAAGATCTTGAAGAAAAGTCGGATGATACTTGAGAGAGAGATGAGTTCTAGTTCTTGAAAATGTGAAAAAGTGAATAAAATGGCTAAGTGCCATATTTATACCCCTTGGGGTTTACGGCCGTAAACACCTTGTTTAGGCCGTAAACTCCAAACTCTTGGAGTTTTGGAACTTTATTGGTGCACAATAAACCCTAGGGCATCCTCTCTCCTGATATCTCCCGAAGTACTAACTTTAAAACACTCAAACTTATTCCAAAAAGCTTGAAATTAGCAGAAACTGTTCTGACTTCTATTGAAGTGAATGGTTGTACATAATAGAAATTTCGGGTTGTCACATCATCCCCCGGTTAGAAGGAATTTCGTCCCGAAATTAGAGTTTAAGCAAATAAGTAGTTACAAATAACGAAGTAAAAAGACGAGGATATTTCAGTTTCATCTGATCCTCTCGCTCCCAAGTGAATTCAGGTCCTCGCTTGGCGTTCCAACGAAACTTCACTATCGGGATGCGGCTTTGTTTCGTTTGATTGACCTCCCGGTCCATGATCTCTACATGTTCTTCCACGAAGTTAAGGCTCTCGTTGATCTCGATCTCGTCGAGTGGGATTACAAGAGTCTCTTCAGACATACACTTTTTCAAGTTCGAGACGTGGAAAGTAGAATGTACGTTACTGAGTTCGTGTGGTAAGTTAAGTTTGTAAGCTACAGGGCCGATTCTGGCAAGAATCTCGAAAGGCCCTATGAATCTGGGATTTAGCTTTCCACGCTTTCCAAAGCGTATCAAGCCTTTCCAGGGTGAGACCTTCAATAGAACACGATCGCCCACCTGGAATTCCAATGGTTTCCTTCGTTTATCAGCGTAGCTTTTCTGTCGATCTCTAGAGGCTTTCAATCGTTCACGAATTTGAACGATCTTCTCTGTCGTTTCCCGAATGATCTCCGGACCTGTGAGAGTGCTTTCAGGAACTCGTCCCTTAGCTAACTGGGTATCACCCACCTCAGCCCAGCACAGAGGGGATCTGTACTTTCGGCCATAGAGGGCCTCGAATGGAGCAGCCTTTATGCTCGTGTGATAACTGTTGTTGTAGGAAAATTCTACAAGGGGTAAATGAGTATCCCAAGCTTTCCCAAAGTCGATCACACAGGCTCGCAACATATCTTCCAAGGTTTGGATAGTCCTCTCACTTTGCCCGTCTGTCTGTGGATGGTAGGCTGTACTCATGTCCAGCCTAGTTCCTAAGGAACTTTGTAACGACTGCCAGAACCTCGAAGTGAATCTACTATCTCTGTCCGAGATAATGGATAAGGGAACACCGTGCAGTCGTACAATCGCCCGTATGTAAGTTCTTGTAAGTTTCTCCATCTTGTCTGTTTCTTTGATAGGTAGGAAGTGTGCAGACTTGGTCAATCTGTCGACGATGACCCATATGGTATCAAGTCCACCTGTTGTCTTGGGCAACTTGGTTATGAAGTCCATAGTGATCCGCTCCCACTTCCATTCTGGTATCTCAGGCTGTTGTAGAAGACCTGAGGGTTTCTGGTATTCGACCTTGACCTTGGCGCAAGTAAGGCATTTACTCACGAAGGTAGCAATCTCTGCTTTCATGTTAGGCCACCAATATAACTTTTTAAGATCCAGGTACATCTTATCTGAACCTGGGTGGACGGAATAACGAGTGTTGTGTGCCTCGGTCATGACCAAGTCTCTGAAGCCACCGTGTTTCGGTGTCCAGATCCGATCCATGAGGTATAAGGCTCCGCCACCCTTGACTTCCAAATTCTTATCCATCCCTCTTAGGGTTTCACTCGCCACATTTTCAGGTTTCAAAGCGTCGAGCTGAGCCTCCTTAATTTGCGTGGACAAGTGTGAATGGATAGTCATAGTCAATGACTTGACTCTACAACCAGAATATTCTTTCCGACATAGGGCATCAACTACTACATTGGCCTTGCCGGGATGATAACGAATTTCACATTCGTAATCACTGAGTAGCTCGACCCACCGTCGTTGTCTCATGTTGAGCTCTTTCTGGTCGAATATATGTTGTAGACTTTTGTGGTCTGTAAAGATAGTACTTTTTGTACCATACAGGTAGTGTCTCCAGATCTTCAGAGCAAACACAACTGCTCCTAGCTCAAGATCGTGTGTGGTGTAGTTGACCTCATGTGTCTTCAGCTGTCTCGAGGCGTAGGCGATGACCTTACCTCGCTGCATCAGAACACATCCGAGTCCTTGATTTGACGCATCGCAATAGACAACGAAGTCTTCTATCCCTTCGGGTAGGGATAGTATTGGTGCGGTACACAAGGCTCGCTTGAGCGTTTGGAACACTCTCTCCTGCTTCTCTTCCCAGTCAAAGGCCATGCCTTTCTGGGTCAGTGTTGTAAGAGGTTTCGCAATGCGGGAGAAGTTCTGGATGAACCTGCGATAGTAGCCAGCGAGGCCTAGAAATTGACGAATTTCAGTAGGCGTCTTCGGTGCTAACCAGTTCTCAATGGCCTTGATTTTGGAAGGGTCCACGTGTATTCCCTCTTTGCTAACCACATGCCCTAAGAATTCGACTCTTCGGATCCAAAATTTGCATTTCGAGAACTTCGCATAGAGCTTCTCCGAACATAGTGTTTCTAAGATCTGTCGAAGATGTTGACTATGTTCCTCCTTACTACGAGAGTAGATAAGTATGTCATCGATGAAGACGATGACGAACTGATCAAAGTAAGGACGACACACCCTATTCATTAAATCCATGAATACTGCGGGCGCGTTTGTTAATCCGAACGACATCACTACGAATTCGTAGTGCCCATAACGAGTTTGGAAGGCTGTCTTCAGAACATCCTCCCCTAGCACTCGTAGTTGGTGATATCCGGATCTTAAGTCGATTTTTGAAAAGAAATTCGCCCCTTGAAGTTGGTCAAATAAATCGTCAATACGAGGCAAAGGATAACGATTCTTGACGGTCAGTTTGTTGAGCTCCCTATAGTCGATGCACATACGAAACGATCCGTCTTTCTTCTTGACGAAGAAGACTGGAGCTCCCCATGGTGAGAAGATTGGTCTTATAACGCCCTTGGTGAGCAGTTCGTTAAGTTGACAGGACAGTTCTTGCATTTCTGCAGGTGCTAGACGATAGGGCGATTTGGCTACGGGGGTAGCCCCTGGAACTAAGTCGATTCGGAACTCGACTTGACGTTGCGGAGGTAATCCTGGGAGTTCTTCTGGAAAGATGTCGGGAAAGTCGCGTACTACTGGAATGTTCTGAATGTCTTTCGTTTCTTGGCTCACATCGACCACATGAGCAAGGAATGCGTGACATTCCTTTCGCAAGAATTTCTGAGCTTGAATGCTCGAGATAATACGAAGGTTCGTGCTGAGTTTGTCGCCATAAATTACTAGGGTTTCGCCAGACGGCAGATTAAGGCGTACAGCCTTTTCGTAACACATGATGTCGGCACGATGAAGACTCAACCAATCCATGTCGATAATGACGTCGAAACTTTTAATTGAGACCGACATCAGATCGATCGAAAATGAATGGCTATCTAAAGTTAGGGTACACCCTATGTATATACTGCTAGTGCTCTCTGTCTTTCCATTAGCCATTTCTACAATGAACGGTTATTTAAGTGCTCATGATTTTTTCTTAAGTAAATGAGCAAATTTTTGGTTCACAAAACTCCTCTCCGCTCCACTATCAAACAGAATGCATGTATAAGAGTTATCGGGGAGAAACGTACCAGTGACCATTGTGGGGTCGGAAATCGCTTCCTCGTGGCCTATGGCCAGAACTCTTGCCACTCCACTGGCATTACCTGCCTTCGGGCAGTTTCTTTTGTAGTGGCCTACCTTGCCACAACCGTAGCAAGCTTGGCCCACTCCTGTGCCGGGGACTTGGTTGATTGGCCTCGCCGGAGTTTTACAGAAACGGGCGGTGTGCCCCTTCCTGTTGCAGTTCAAACACTGCATTTCCTGGCAGGCACCGACGTGGTGGAAGTTGCATTTGTTGCACTTAGGCAAACTTCCAGCGTACTGCTTTAACGGAACAACAGCGGCAGGTGCTATCGCAGCATGAACTGCCACGACCTGCTGCTTTTTGGCAGCCTTCTTCTTTTTCTTGTCATCCCAGAACTTCCGCTTGGAATCAGCGGTTCTGGCGGGTTCTGAGATGGCCAGGGTTGTTGTTGCGGCCGGGGTACGAGCCCCACAGTCTATAAGCCATTGTGCCAATCGCTTGGCACTATCAAATGTAGTGGGGTGTGAAGCCAAAACATTTCCCTGGAATGGTGGCATCAGCCCCCATATGTATCTTTCAATTTTCTTTCCCTCTGTATGTACCATGTTGGGACAGAGGGCCACCAGCTCGCAGAATCTGGCGGTATAAGAGACTATGTCGGAGCCCTTCATGGTTAGGCTCCACAGTTCCTCCTCCAGCTTTTGGATCTCGCCCCTCGGGCAGTACTCTTCAATCATTAGATCTCTCAGAGTTTCCCAGCCCATAGAATTAGCCACCACCAGAGATAGTGACTTGACATGGCTATTCCACCATGTTAGGGCTTTTGACTCAAAGGTGCAAGCAGCAAACTTGACCTTGCTCCCTTCTGGACATGAGCAGATTTCGAAAACCGATTCGGTCTTCTCGAACCATTGCGAGAGGGCAATGACTCCGCCTGTCCCTTTGAAGGATAATGGCTTGCAGTTAGTGAAGTCCTTGTAGGAGCACTCTTTCAAGCGCACATGGATTTCACCATGAGTAGATAGGACATGGGTTCCTCCTCCAGTGGAACCAGAAGAATGATATTGTGCCATGGCTGTAGCCACAGCCGCAGCTACAGCAACATTTAGAGCTGTCGTATCAAATTGAGGAGCAGGTGGTGTTGCAGTGATTGGAGGATCGCGTCTTGTCGATCGACGTGGAGGCATCTTTCAACTATAAGTTTACAAAGATGAAGATATTGATAAGAATTTAATAGAAAAATCGATGAGAATGACTCATGGACTAACTCTCCATAGCGCAACAGCACAATTGAATAGCACGTTTGAACGAAGATCTTGTACTAGCAGATGATAGCAATTGGATATTGATTTCCATAAGATTAGGTATCTGTCAATAATACTGGAATTACATGTTGGATAAGGTGTCTAAGTCCATAACTATTTCTGGTATGTACTTGACCCGACCCGACATGGTCCATTTGGGTTGCATGGAACCATGCAATTGGATAAACTAAAATGAGTGAAATAACACTTATGGTTTATTAATATATTATAAGTTCTAATATATTAATAATATTATTTAATTAGTTTGATCAAGAATTAATTTAGAATTAATTAAGTGATCAAAAGATAACTAATTAAATATATGGGTAGATTATGTAAATCTTCCATATCTTATATAGTGGGCTAAGAGGCTCTATGGATTATCAAGTTGGGTTCCACCCATAGGATGCTCCATGGATGCTCCATGGGAGTTACAAACCCATGGGTCATGGAAATGAAGAGTCATGACACATTAGGGTTTACATGGTGTAACCCTAGATGTGTCAACACTATATAAGAAACCCATTCTCCACCAAAATAGGCTACATTAAGAAACAAGAGGGCTAGAGCCGATTTTGCAAGTGTAAGATTCTCTCAAAGTTTACTCCTTTGCATTTGGTGTTGTGTGAAGCATTTGAGGCATCACACTTGGGGTGCTAGGCTCACAAGGTTTCAAGGATCATAATCAACAACAAGGTAAGTTATTCTATCTTTCATTCAAGTTAAAAATGTTCCCCATGTATGCTAGATAGGAATATAACCTTGGAATTCAACTTTGCATGATTATTAGACAAACATAGATCCAAGGTTATTAGGGTTGCATGTACAATTAGGAAGTGTTAGAGTGCTCAAAACCCATCAGTGGTATCAGAGCCAGGTTCGTTTGTTGTTTCTTTTTTTGTGTGCAAACAGCTTGAAAAAAAATCGTTTTTCTGTTTTCTGCTCGTATGAAAGTTTGCACATTTGTTGCTGGAAATGGACTAGAAACATTACCCTAAACTGTTTTGATGTTTTAAAGCTTGTTTTAGATGGTGTAATGTTTATGCTAATCCATTTACAATGGCAATTATTAAAATTACAAGTTTTTTTTAAGTGTAATTTTTGATTCTTGAAAGTGTTCATATTCATGTTCTTGAACTTATGAAGATTAGATGATCATAGGAATTGTTTGTAACCTTCATGGTAGTTTAATTCATGATCATAATGTGTTTTAATGGAGTCCATAACTTATCCTCAAGTTATGGAAAACCAAAAGTCTCACTTTTATTAAAGCCATTAAAAGAACACAAGAGTTATAAAAATGAAGAGTCTTCATTTTTATTAGTCAATTAATTCATAAGTTATAAGAAACGAAAAGTTTTGGAAGTTTACAAAACTTGCCCTCAAGTTTTGGAACATGTAAAGTCTTGATTAAAACTTTAGTTCCAACCCTTAGAATTTTAAAAGTTAAAATTCAACCCTTATACTTTATAATATTATAAGTTACTAATATATATATGTATAACGTCAAGTCGTCTTACCGCTAGTATGCTTCATTCACGAAGCCGGTCTATAAGGGGGGTATAAGGTTGTTGCCTATAAAATGGCAACTTAATGGGTGTCCACTCTCACCCACCGCTTCCTTGATCGGTGGAGGGTCGTTGGCCGAACGGGTAAGACAAGGACTTATAAATTCTCATTAAAAGTATGATGAATATTATTTTGTAACTAAATGCTTTTATTAAATTCCCAATCTTAGTTACTTTAGGAAAATGTGAATAAGGTGCTAATCCATGAAATTACACTTTACACTTTGTTTAAGTCGTTGGTGGAGCGTGTGTGGTTAACCGACACACTAACTTGGACTTAACAAGGTAGGTAAAGGGTGACTTAAGGTTTACCATAGCATCGGTGGAGCGTGTGTGGTTTACCGGCACATCGATTGAGTGATAAACCTTGAGGGTACCAAGTGATTTGCATGGTTACTTCACACCTCGTTTTGTGATCCTCGGTATCCCAGTCACAAAACTTGGAGGGCACACTCGAGATTGAAACATGCCTTTGAAAAGTTCATTGAATTTCAAAAGAATCTAGGAATTTCTAAGAACCAATTAAAAACCTAATATCTATATTTCGTTTTTCATGGTGGAAATTGGTGAATCGTCATTCACCTACCTTTCAAATATGTTATAGCTTGGATTACGACAAACCTCTTCTAAGTTATAATATATTGTGATTGGATTCTAGCCTTAATATTACATTTGGGTGTTTTATTAAGGACTCTCTTAATATCTAAACTAATCTTGTTCTCTTCTTTCAGATGTCTTCAAACAATGCTGCTTCTGGCTCTAATCCTAATAGCTCCTTTACCCTTATGAACTTGTGTGGGAAAGTCACTTTTGATGGATCCAACTTCAATGAATGGATCAGAAACATCAGGATGATTACCCGTTACGAGGACAAAGAATATGTCCTTCACAAGGAGCTTAAGGAGATTGATGAGACCACTGCAACTCCCCAGGAGATCGCTGACTTCCAGGCACATGAAAGGGATGCTACAAAAGTGGCATGCATCATGTTGGCCACCATGACAGCGGAACTCCAAAAGTCCTATGAGGATTTCTACCCTTTTGAAATGCACCAAGATCTGATGGAAAGATACCATCAAAGTGCACGACAAGAGAGGTATGAAATCATATGCTCTATCATAACAACCATGATGAAGGACGGGGAATCCGTCACGAGCCACATGCAGAAAATGCAAAGGTATGTGGATCGGTTGCTGAAGCTTAATGTGAACTTCCCTGAGGAGCTTGCAATAGATATCATTTTGCACTCCTTACCATCGTGCTATGATCAATTCCGCATGACATATCACATGAATAAGGAAGAGGTCACACTCAGCAAACTTCAGGGACTCCTCAAGACCGCAGAAACAGGTCTTAAGGGTAAGTCGGTTGTTAACACTCCTACTCCAAACTCCGCCCCGGTTTTGGCAATCGGGAAAGGTAGAGGGAAGAAGAGGAGGAGCTCTTCGAAGGGTACCAAGGCTAGGACCCTTGATGGCTCTTCTTCAAGTGGAACCAAGAAAGGTTTTGTCACTCCTTCTTTTGACCCTAAAGAGGCTGAATGCTTCTATTGCCATGAAAAGTCACATTGGAAGCGGAACTGCCCAAAGTACCAGCAAGATGTGAAGGATGGGAAAGTTAAACCCAACCATGCAGGTATTTACACTATCTTATCTAATAACTCACCCCATTCTAACTCTTGGGTCCTTGATACCGGTTGTGGTATTCATATCTATTCTGATTTGCAGGGACTAAGAAGAAGTGAGAATGTGGAGCATGGAAGAATAAACTTAATCATGGGGAATAGGAAAGCTTTACCTGTCACCAAGATTGGAGTTTATACTTTATCGCTAAGTAGTGGGTTTAGTTTAGATTTGAATAAATGTTGTTATTCGCCAGAAATGGCAAGAAATATTATTTCCTTTCATGCATTGTATAAACAAGGTTTCACCTTTTCATTTGATAATGAAGTTGGTTCGATTAATGCTTTCTTTAATAATGTTCTTTATTTTAAAGCATTACCTTGTGATGGTGTGTATGAAACTGTATCTGTGGTTGATAACTTAGGAAATAATGTATTGTGTATTGATTCTGTTAATGATAATAACTTGGATAAAGCATCATTATGGCATTGTCGTCTTGGACATATAAGCAAGAAACGCATAGGCCAACTCCAAAAGGATGGAGTATTGGAGTCATTTGACCTAAAGTCAGATGATAGTTGCGAATCATGCTTACTTGGAAAAATTACAAAGTCACCCTTCACATGTTCTTGTGAGAGGGGTGAAGGTTTGTTGGATCTTATACACACAGATGTGTGTGGGCCCTTCAAACATGCCACAAGGGATGCTAATCGTTATTATTTGACTTTTACTGATGATTACAGTAGATATGGATATGTCTACTTAATCAAGCATAAGTCAGAGACTTTTGAGAGGTTTAAAGAGTTTAAACAGGAAGTCGAGAATCAATTGGGCAGGAACATTAAGATGCTTCAATCCGATCGAGGTGGTGAGTATCTTAGTTCAGAGTTCCTCGACTATCTTAGGGAATGTGGGATTGTCTCACAATTGACACCTCCCAGGACACCGCAGTTGAATGGTGTAGCTGAGAGGCGTAATCGAACCTTGTTGGATATGGTTCGTTCCATGATGAGTCGAGCTTCGCTACCAATCTCATTTTGGGGGTATGCCTTAGAGACTGCCGCCCATATCCTTAATCTAGTTCCCACAAAGAAAGTTGCCAAAACTCCTCATGAGATGTGGACTGGTAAAGTACCCAAACTAGACTACATTAAGATTTGGGGTTGCGAGGCTTTCGTGAGACGCGAGACTCATGATAAGCTCGAACCTCGAAGTGAGAGGTGTATTTTCATCGGCAACCCACATAAATCCTTTGGTTACCTCTTCTACAGACCTAGTGAGAATGTGGTCTTTGTAGCTAGGAGGGCTTTCTTTCGAGAGAGAGAGTTCATAAGCCAAGGAGACAGTGGGAGGCAAGTTGACCTTGAAGAAATTCAAGAGTCAAGTGGTGAAGGAACTTTAAACCCTAGCACTCAACTTGAGGAGGAAACTTCTGTTGAGCCAATTGACAAGTCTGTACCTCTGAGGCGTTCCACAAGGGTTAGGAATGCACCTGAGCATTACTATGGATTCCATATTACTGCGGAAGGTGATACACTTATCAGTGATGAGACACTGATAGGTCTGGATGAACCTAACAGTTACGCGGAAGCCATGGCAGGCCCTGAGTCAGCCAAGTGGAAAGAGGCAATGGACAGCGATATACAGTCCATGTATGACAATCAAGTTTGGAACTTGGTTGAGAATGTACCAGGTCGTAAGACTGTAGGGTGCAAATGGATCTTCAAGAAGAAGACCGACATGGATGGTAATGTACACACTTATAAGGCACGACTGGTTGCAAAGGGTTTCTCACGAACTCCAGGAGTTGATTATGATGAGACCTTTTCTCTAGTGGCCAAGATTAAGTCTATTAGGGTTCTATTAGCCATAGCCGCATTTCATGACTATGAAATATGGCAAATGGATGTCAAAACCGCTTTCCTTAATGGAAAGTTGGCTGAGGATGTTTACATGAGTCAGCCAGAGGGTTTTGTCAACACAGAGTACCCTAATAGAGTGTGTAAGCTTGAGAAATCCATTTATGGGTTAAAGCAAGCACCTCGCAGATGGAATCTTTGCTTTGATGAGAAAGTCAAGGAATTTGGCTTTTCTAGGAGTGAAGATGAATCTTGTGTATATGTCAAGGCTAGTGGGAGTATAGTTAGCTTTTTGGTATTGTATGTGGATGACATACTACTCATAGGAAATGACATCCCAACTCTGCAGGAAGTTAAGTCATGGCTTGGGAAGTGTTTCTCTATGAAGGACCTAGGAGAAGCTGCCTATATTCTAGGGATAAGGATCTTGAGAGACCGGAGTAAAAGACTAATTGGACTTAGTCAGAGTACTTACTTGGATAAGGTGTTGAAGAGATTCGGCATGCAGGACTCCAAGAAAGGAGAGTTACCCATCCAGAGTAACGCCAGATTGAGTAAGACACAAAGCCCTAGTACTGAGGCTGATATAGCAGAAATGAGTCGAATACCTTATGCTTCGGCTGTACGATCGATCATGTATGCTATGACGTGTACTCGACCTGATGTAGCCTTTTCTTTGAGCATGGTTAGCAGGTATCAGGGGAACCCTGGCAAGGCACACTGGATTGTGGTAAAGAATATCCTCAAGTACCTACGGAGGACTAAGGACTGGGTCCTTACCCTCGGTGGGAGTGAAGACTTGAGAGTTGTAGGGTATAGTGATGCTAGCTTTCAGATTGATAGGGATAATTTCCGCTCACAGTCAGGCTGGGTCTTTACCTTAAATGGAGGAGCAATTTCTTGGAAGAGTTCCAAGCAAGAGACAGTGGCTGATTCAACTTGCGAATCAGAGTATATAGCAGCTAGCGAGGCAGCAAAGGAGGCGATATGGCTGAAGAACTTCATTGGAGACCTTGGAGTTGTACCAGCTATTAAAGAGCCAATGGAAATTTTCTGTGATAGTGAAAGTGCAGTTACCTTAGCCAAGGAACCAAGGGATCACGGGAGATCCAGACACATCGACAGAAAATACCATTTCATCAGACATCGAATAGAAGAAGGACTCCTCGTGGCAAAGAGGGTATCATCGGATGAGAATCCAGCAGATCCCCTCACGAAGGGACTGACTCGGGTTAAGCATCTCCAGCATGCTCGGAGCATAGGGCTGAAGGATGATATTAGATTTAGTAGTTAGATAACCTTGAAATTTGTAAAGTGTAATTGACATTAGATGATGAATAAAAGGTGTTTTATTTATGAGTAAAGTGTTGCTATCTCTTGTCGATCGTTTACTATATTTCTTTTGCATGTTTTGACTTCCAGAATAACTATGTTTGGTATATCATATTATTCGAACCTACACAGTCGGTCATATGTCGGAAGTAGGTATGAATCAAGACTGTCATGATTGGTTGCAGAGGTCTAAGTTGTTGGACATGGCTACAACACTCATGAGTGCTCATAAGTTCTGAGCATTGGACTCAACCCACGCTCACTGGAATCACTTCATGGAATTTATCTCGAGTGATCGTGAGACGGTAATATCATATAAGTCTTCAAACCTAGATATATGATTTGTTAGTTATGAGTTGGTTATGCATTGATTGTACGAAAACGCATTGGTAACTCGATGTTATAAAACGTGCTCTTGTGTATAATTCAATGAGTAGTAGAACAAACATATGATTCGAAGTTTATATGTTCCTTCTTGGATTAGAAGCTGATATCTGGGCCCCTCGATGATTTTGTTTTGACCTATGTACCGGGCCCGGTCAGAACTAAGTTGATGTGTTCAATTGAGTTCTATGTCAAACAAATCGGAAATCGGGAAACAAACTGCTGGACACAAAGTAAGACACTGTTCCATGTATTTGTCCGGCTGATATCTAGAACAGAGGATTATATGATCACTTATCTTAAATGGCGTATCATCATCTTCTCAGTTCCGAGAGACCTTGAAAGAGCTACGATTGCCGATCGGTTCCTGAAGTATTGCAGTTATAGTTATTAGACTTATCTAAGTGGGAGACTGTTGGATAAGGTGTCTAAGTCCATAACTATTTCTGGTATGTACTTGACCCGACCCGACATGGTCTATTTGGGTTGCATGGCACCCTGCAATTGGATAAACTAAAATGAGAGAAATAACACTTATGGTTTATTAATATATTATAAGTTCTAATATATTAATAATATTATTTAATTAGTTTGATCAAGAATTAATTTAGAATTAATAAAGTGATCAAAAGATAACTAATTAAATATATGGGTAGATTATGTAAATCTTCCATATCTTATATAGTGGGCTAAGAGGCTCCATGGATTATCAAGTTGGGTTCCACCCATAGGATGCTCCATGGATGCTCCATGGGAGTTACAAACCCATGGGTCATGGAAATGAAGAGTCATGACACATTAGGGTTTACATGGTGTAACCCTAGATGTGTCAACACTATATAAGAAACCCATTCTCCACCAAAATAGGCTACACTAAGAAACAAGAGGGCTAGAGCCGATTTTGCAAGTGTAAGATTCTCTCAAAGTTTACTCCCTTGCATTTGGTGTTGTGTGAAGCATTTGGGGCATCACACTTGGGGTGCTAGGCTCACAAGGTTTCAAGGATCATAATCAACAACAAGGTAAGTTATTCTATCTTTCATTCAAGTTAAAAATGTTCCCCATGTATGCTAGATAGGAATATAACCTTGGAATTCAACTTTGCATGATTATTAGACAAACATAGATCCAAGGTTATTAGGGTTGCATGTACACTTAGGAAGTGTTAGAATGCTCAAAACCCATCATTACAGATGTAACCAGTTTGGGAAAAATGACCTAGAAGTAGGCCTTACATCAACCAGATGGGAAAATTTTGACATACTACAACCCAATCAAGACCTAACGGGTCTAAGATTTACAAAGATAGGGAATTATACTAGAGTTTTTACACAACTAGGTTATATCCAAAAGAGATGTCGATGAGACTCTATCGACGACGAGAACTACTAGAGTGAGTTCTTGACTCCGACAGAAGACGTTCTATGTCCCTTATACGCCTTTCAGACCTTGCTTGCTGAGCTCGAAGTTCCCCGACTCCAGCTTGGGTTTCAGCAAGTTCCCTCTGTAGAACTGCATTGCGGACATGAGTCCTTTCATGAGTAGAATCAAGTTGGCGAATGCGGACTGTGTTAACGCCAGAGTTGGCGTCAATCTCTATGACTTGGTCGATAGTCGCTCGACTTTGTTCCGTGTTCCGAGAAATCCTACGAACCATGATGGGTAGGACCCTGTCAGCTAAACCTCCATCGGTGAGGTTGTAGAAGCTTCTGTCTCCATTGTAGGGAATGGGTTGACCCTGTTCCTGACTCCATCTATTCAAGTTTGTGGCCCACAAAGGTGTGGGTCCTTGAAATGCTGGACGAGGATTCAGGTTTGGGTCTTGAGCAGCTGGGGGTAGGTTGTTGACTTCTGGCTCCGAGTCAGAACCATCAGAAAAACCTTCAGCTTCGTGATCATCCAAAGGGATTGGGTGATCATCTTCTGGCTCTTCTCCAAGCCATCCTGCATTGCCGTGGTTGGGGTAGTACGGGTCTCCGGGGATGTGGAATCCAGCCATGATATCTACGCGAGAAAAGGGATAAAGAAATAACTAAATAGACGCACTAATTAGATAATTATAAGATGATCTTTATGAGTTACTTCAACATTTGCGTAGTGCATACCAGTCATATGTAACCAAGACAGGATAGACCTTTGAATAAGTGACCCTAACTCTAAGCCCACAACCAAACAAGGAACAGGAAGTAAAGCAAAGATCACAGATTCTAAGTCTATGATATCCTAGACACATATAACCTTAGTGTATCCACTCAGCAACTATTGACATACTAATAAAGACCTTTAGTTCTCAGATAAGTAATTAATAGTAATACAAAATACTCCTATAGTATTTTAAGTTTATGTTCTGTTCTACTGTTCTCGTTGTAGTAGTGTTGGTAAGTTTTTAGACTTGTTGCAACCTCACAACCACACTTAGGCACATGCTAATCACTCCTCGGATAATGTAGTTGATCAGGCTACATCTTCCCAGGGTTGACCATATGTCTCTAAGTCTACTTGTGCTGCCCAATAATCGTAATACTTTTGTTCTGTCCTAGAGACACTGATTTTAGTATGAATGCAGGTATGTATACTTGGTTAAATATTTTATTATTTAAAAGGATAAACTCTTTATCAGAGTATTTTAATCCCGCTGTGTTTATAGTTCGTATATCTTTTATGGGTTGATATACTCGATTCACTATAAACAATGCTCTGATACCAATCTGTCACACCCCAAAACCGGAACGGCGGAATCGTTCGGGGGTGGAGGACGTCATGTACAGTATCACAACAATGCAAAGTAGTAAACAAGCAACAACATCATCCATTGCATTAATAATATAATTTCATACAAGTGTGTTCTGTCAAGTTAAATAGACACCAAAAATATGTATCAAAATAAAAGATGAGTCTTGAACGAGCTCCATCTTCTCAAAACGTGGCACCGGTACCTGTCTACTGGTGACCTGAGAATACAAGTTATTTTGAAAGAGTTTATCGGCTTTAAAGCTGGTGAGATCATAAGTATATTAGTGTCTGTATTTGTATGAAAACATTTGTAAGATGTTTGTAAGATGTTTGTATAAGTTTGTAAAAGTTTGAATTCTCCTAGAAAACCCTATGTTTCCTACTAAAAGTAGCCTTCTACCAAGGCATCTAGTGTCTGTGTGTGTGTCTCTTGTAAGAGTATGTATTTTCCCAATTCTGACTATCATTAACCAAAAATATAGTTTTTACATTACTGTTCATTGTGTGAATGTTCACAAAGTGAATGTAATGGGAAAATGAAATAGTATTGTAGTGTTGTATTAAGTAACTACTGCTGTACTAACTACCTTAAACCAATTGTTATTTAAAGTACCATGTGATCGGCCTGTACCCTGCTACCGACTCATAGAAAAACGACGATGTAAGACGTCGTAAGAAATGACGTTTGGCACCCGTAGACTTGCAAGTCCCACTGTAGCGAGCAACAAGGTGTAGGATAGTCAATCCAGTATAGATCTATACACAAACTCATATGCTCCCCACTTAAGGAGATTCTGGATACAAAAACGGTCATGGCAGGTAGTGCCATGCCCTGTTACGTGGCTCACATAACTGAAGTAATGTATATGTAATGTATGTGCTAGCTGTATTGTGTGTTCTTCCTCTGTCTAGCCTGTATGTATGTTCTCTCTATAATGTATTGTTTGATTCTCATCACTATGTATTATGTTTGTTTCTCATCACTATAAGTTATGTTTGTTTCTCATCACTATAAGTTATGTTTGTTTCTCATCACTATAAGTTATGACACATGTATGAACTGACTCATTGTATGTTTCATTGGTCTAGTAATAGATTTGTAACTTCCTAAACTATACGTATTATAGTTTGCTAGTAATGTTGTTTGTATGTATGAACATGTTTGTATACCCTTGCTACCCAAAGGTATTGAACTGGAAAGAAGTAACCTTTTATATCTATATACATATACATAATATATAACTAGGATTCAAACGACCTTCGGACAAATAACCCTGATACCCTAAGTCCACAACCAAACAAGGAACAGGAAGTAAGGTGAGCTATGAGTCTTAAGTCCTTTCAATCCTACTTATATAACTATATCTATATAGATACACTTTTCACAAAATATAAGTTTAAAAGAGTTTAAGTAACAGTATTTGACATGTAAAAGAGTTTGACAAAAGCATTTGGTGTGAAAAAGAGTTTGTAAAACAGTTTGAAGTAAAACAGTTTGGTAACACAGTTTGAAAAGTAAGAAATCCACTTGTTTGGTAGTTATTAATCACATGTGATTGATATAATAACTATAATTGTTCAACTTGTATTCCCCCCCATAAAAGCATTTAAAACATTTAAAAGGTTAATTAAGGGGTATGAACTCACCTGTAGTGAGTGGTTTGGATGAACGGAATGTATCGGATGCTAAGTGTCAAGTGAAGACTTGTACACACACAATGATCCTATTTAACATATAATAACACATATATGTATCCAATTACTCATTAAACAACTAATTAACCAAGTTAAGACCTCCTAAGACATGTAAAACACTTGATTTAAGTGCTATAAGTCCTAAGGATTGCATCTAAGGGTGGTTGGACCTTGTATTGGAGTTTAGGGTTCAAGGGTAAACTCCCTTGGAGTTTTCGGTTTTGTGACCATAACTCATTGAGTTTACGGTCGTAAACCCATGAGTTTACTGCCGTAAACTCATGGTAATTTGACCATTTTGAGTTTTGAAGCTTTACAAGTCCTAAGAAGCATTCCTACTTCAAGTATAAGCCTTTGGAAGTGATTAGGGCACCATTTCACTCCTTTGTGGAGTTTACGGTCCTTGGACCATTTGTCTTTGGGTTTACGGCCGTAAACCCAAATGGTTTATGGTCATTTTGATGTTTCAAGCCCCGAGCACATCAAGGATGGTATCTAGACTAGTTTCCAAGGGTTTGTAAGGGACTAGGGCACACTTTGGCCCCTTTGTTAGGGTTTACGGTCCAAGAACATCTTGGACCGTAAACACCTTTGATCCTGTGTTTCCTTGTGTTTTCTAGATGATTTAGAAGTGTAGCAAGCCTTATAACAAGCCAAGGTAAGAGTACTTACTATGTAGAAGCTTGAAAGGGTGTTAGAAGTCCAAGAACACTAGTGTGTGTTCTTGGTGAAACTAAGAACACTTGAAGATCTACACAAATGGAATGATTTCACGGATGAAATCATGTAAGATCACTAGATTAAGGAAGATATCGACTAAACAAGGCAAGAAACACTTACTTTCTTGAAGATCTTGAAGAAAAGTCGGATGATACTTGAGAGAGAGATGAGTTCTAGTTCTTGAAAATGTGAAAAAGTGAATAAAATGGCTAAGTGCCATATTTATACCCCTTGGGGTTTACGGCCGTAAACACCTTGTTTAGGCCGTAAACTCCAAACTCTTGGAGTTTAGGAACTTTATTGGTGCACAATAAACCCTAGGGCATCCTCTCTCCTGATATCTCCCGAAGTACTAACTTTAAAACACTCAAACTTATTCCAAAAAGCTTGAAAATTAGCAGAAACTGTTCTGACTTCTATTGAAGTGAATGGTTGTACAGAATAGAAATTTCGGGTTGTCACATCATCCCCCGGTTAGAAGGAATTTCGTCCCGAAATTAGAGTTTAAGCAAATAAGTAGTTACAAATAACTAAGTAAAAAGACGAGGATATTTCAGTTTCATCTGATCCTCTCGCTCCCAAGTGAATTCAGGTCCTCGCTTGGCGTTCCAGCGAACCTTCACTATCGGGATGCGGCTTTGTTTCGTTTGATTGACCTCCCGGTCCATGATCTCTACAGGTTCTTCCACGAAGTTGAGGCTCTCGTTGATCTTGATCTCGTCGAGTGGGATTACAAGAGTCTCGTCAGACAGACACTTTTTCAAGTTCGAGACGTGGAAAGTAGAATGTACGTTACTGAGTTCGTGTGGTAAGTTAAGTTTGTAAGCTACAGGGCCGATTCTGGCAAGAATCTCGAAAGGCCCTATGTATCTTGGATTTAGCTTTCCACGCTTTCCAAAGCGTATCAAGCCTTTCCAGGGTGATACCTTCAATAGAACACGGTCGCCCACCTGGAATTCCAATGGTTTCCTTCGTTTATCAGCGTAGCTTTTCTGTCGGTCTCTAGAGGCTTTCAATCGTTCACAAATTTGAACGATCTTCTCTGTCGTTTCCCGAATGATCTCCGGACCTGTGAGAGTGCTTTCAGGAACTCGTCCCTTAGCTAACTGGGTATCACCTACCTCAGCCCAGCACAGAGGGGATCTGCACTTTCGGCCATAGAGGGCCTCGAATGGAGCAGCCTTTATGCTCGTGTGATAACTGTTGTTGTAGGAAAATTCTACAAGGGGTAAATGAGTATTCCAAGCTTTCCCAAAGTCGATCACACAGGCTCGCAACATATCTTCCAGGGTTTGGATAGTCCTCTCACTTTTCCCGTCTGTCTGTGGATGGTAGGCTGTACTCATGTCCAGCCTAGTTCCTAAGGAACTTTGTAACGACGTCCAGAACCTCGAAGTGAATCTACTATCTCTGTCCGAGATAATGGATAAGGGAACACCGTGCAGTCGTACAATCTCCCGTATGTTAGTTCTTGTAAGTTTCTACATCTTGTCTGTTTCTTTGATAGGTAGGAAGTGTGCAGACTTGGTCAATCTGTCGACGATGACCCATATGGTATCAAGTCCACCCGTTGTCTTGGGCAACTTGGTTATGAAGTCCATAGTGATCCGCTCCCACTTCCATTCCGGTATCTAAGGCTGTTGTAGAAGACCTGAGCGTTTCTGGTATTCGACCTTGACCTTGGCGCAAGTAAGGCATTTACTAACGAAGGTAGCAATCTCTCCTTTCATGTTAGGCCACCAGTATAACTTTTTAAGATCCAGGTACATCTTATCTGAACCTGGGTGGACGGAATAACGAGTGTTGTGTGCCTCGGTCATGACCAAGTCTCTGAAGCCACCGTGTTTTGGTGTCCAGATCCGATCAATGAGGTATAAGGCTCCGCCACCCTCGACTTCCAAATTCTTATCCATCCCTTTTCGGGTTTCACTCGCCACATTTTCAGGTTTCAAAGCGTCGATCTGAGCCTCCTTAATTTGCGTGGACAAGTGTGAATGGATAGTCATAGTCAATGAGTTTACTTACAACCAGAATATTCTTTCCGACTTAGGGCGTTAGCTACTACATTGGCCTTGCCGAGATGATAACGAATTTCACATTCGTAATCACTGAGTAGCTCCACCCACCGTCGTTGTCTCATGTTGAGCTCTTTCTGGTCGAATATATGTTGTAGACTTTTGTGGTCTGTAAAGATAGTACTTTTTGTACCATACAGGTAGTGTCTCCAGATCTTCAGAGCAAACACAACTGCTCCTAGCTCAAGATCGTGTGTGGTGTAGTTGACCTCATGTGTCTTCAGCTGTCTCGAGGCGTAGGCGATGACCTTACCTCGCTGCATCAGAACACATACGAGTCCTTGATTTGTCGCATCGCAATAGACAACGCAGTCTTCTATCCCTTCGGGGAGGGATAGTATTGGTGCGGTGCACAAGGCTCGCTTGAGCGTTTGGAACGCTCTCTCCTGCTTCTCTTCCCAGTCAAAGGCCACGCCTTTCTGGGTCAGTGTTGTAAGAGGTTTCGCAATGCGGGAGAAGTTCTGGATGAACCTGCGATAGTAGCCAGCGAGGCCTAGAAATTGACGAATTTCAGTAGGCGTCTTCGGTGCTGACCAGTTCTCAATGGCCTTGATTTTGGAAGGGTCCACGTGTATTCCCTCTTTGCTAACCACGTGCCCTAAGAATTCGACTCTTCGGATCCAAAATTCGCATTTCGAGAACTTCGCATAGAGCTTCTCCGAACGTAGTGTTTCTAAGATATGTCGAAGATGTTGACTATGTTCCTCCTTACTACGAGAGTAGATAAGTATATCATCGATGAAGACGATGACGAACTGATCCAAGTAAGGACGACACACCCTATTCATTAAATCCATGAATACTGCGGGCGCGTTTGTTAATCCGAACGACATCACTACGAATTCGTAGTGCCCATAACGAGTTCGGAAGGCTGTCTTCGGAACATCCTCCCCTAGCACTCGTAGTTGGTGATATCCGGATCTTAAGTCGATTTTTGAAAAGAAATTCGCCCCTTGAAGTTGGTCAAATAAATCGTCAATACGAGGCAAAGGATAACGATTCTTGATGGTCAGTTTGTTGAGCTCCCTGTAGTCGATGCACATACGAAACGATCCGTCTTTCTTCTTGACGAACAAGACTGGAGCTCCCCATGGCGAGAAGCTTGGTCTTATAACGCCCTTGCTGAGCAGTTCGTTAAGTTGACAGGACAGTTCTTGCATTTCTGCAGGTGCTAGACGATAGGGTGATTTGGCTACGGGGGTAGCCCCTGGAACTAAGTCGATTCGGAACTCGACTTGACGTTGCGGAGGTAATCCTGGGAGTTCTTCTGGAAAGATGTCGGGAAAGTCGCGTACTACTGGAATGTTCTGAATGTCTTTCGTTTCTTGGCTCACATCGACCACATGAGCAAGGAATGCGTGACATTCCTTTCGCAAGAATTTCTGTGCTTGAATGCTCGAGATAATACGAAGGTTCGTGCTGAGTTTGTCGCCATAAACTACTAGGGTTTCGCCAGACGGCAGATTAAGGCGTACAGCCTTTTCGTAACACATGATGTCGGCACAATGAAGACTCAACCAATCCACGCCGATAATGACGTCGAAACTTTTAATTGAGACCGGCATGAGATCGATCGAAAATGAATGGATATCTAAAGTTAGGGTACACCCTATGTATATACTGCTAGTGCTCTCTGTCTTTCCATTAGCCATTTCTACAGTGAACGGTTCTTTAAGTGCTCGTGATTTTTGCTTAAGTAAATGAGCAAATTTTTGGTTCACAAAACTCCTCTCCGCTCCACTATCAAACAGAATGCATGCATAAGAGTTATCGAGGAGAAACGTACGAGTGACCACTGTGGGGTCGGCAACCGCTTCCTCGTGGCCTATGGCCAGAACTCTTGCCACTCCACCGGCATTACCTGCCTTCGGGCAATTTCTTTTGTAGTGGCCTACCTCGCCAGAACCGTAGCAAGCTTGGCCCACTCCTGTGCCGGGGACTTGGTTGATTGGCCTCGCCGGAGTTCTACAGAAACGGGCGGTGTGCCCCTTCCTGTTGCAGTTCAAACACTGCATTTCCCGGCAGGCACCAACGTGGTGGAAGTTGCATTTGTTGCACTTAGGCAAACTTCCAGCGTACTGCTTTAACGGAACAGCAGCGGCAGGTGCTATCGCAGCATGAACTGCCACGACCTGCTGCTTTTTGGCAACCTTCTTCTTTTTCTTGTCATCCCAGAACTTCCGCTTGGAATCAGCGGTTCTGGAGGGTTCTGAGATGGCCAGGGTTGTTGTTGCGGCCGGGGTACGAGCCCCATGGTCTATAAGCCGCTGTGCCAATCGCTTGGCACTATCAAATGTAGTGGGGTGTGAAGCCAAAACATTTCCCTGGAATGGTGGCATCAGCCCCCATATGTATCTTTCAATTTTCTTTCCCTCTGTATGTACCATGTTGGGACAGAGGGCCACCAGCTCGCAGAATCTGGCGGTATAAGAGACTATGTCGGAGCCCTTCATGGTTAGGCTCCACAGTTCCTCCTCCAACTTTTGGATCTCGCCCCTCGGGCAGTACTCTTCAATCATTAGATCTCTCAGAGTTTCCCAGCCCATATAATTAGCCACCACCAGAGATAGTGACTTGACATGGCTATTCCACCATGTTAAGGCTTTTGACTCAAAGGTGCAAGCAGCAAACTTGACCTTGCTCCCTTCTGGACAGGAGCAGATTTCGAAAACCGATTCGGTCTTCTCGAACCATTACGAGAGGGGAATGACTCCGCCTGTCCCTTTGAAGGACAATGGCTTGCAGTTAGTGAAGTCCTTGTAGGAGCACTCTTTCAAGCGCACAGGGATTTCACCATGAGTAGATAGGAAAGGGGTTCCTCCTCCAGTGGAACCAGAAGAATGATATTGTGCCATGGCTGTAGCCACAGCCGCAGCTACAGCAGCATTTAGAGCTGCCGTATCGAATTGAGGAGCAGGTGGTGTTGCAGTGATTGGAGGATCGCGTCTTGTCGATCGACGTGGAGGCATCTTTCAACTATAAGTTTACAAAGATGAAGATATAGATAAGAATTTAATAGAAAAATCGATAAGAATGACTCATGGACTAACTCTCCATAGCCCAACAGCACAATTGAATATCACGTTTGAACGAAGATCTTGTACTAGCAGATGATAGCAATTGGATATTGATTTCCATAAGATTAGGTATCTGTCAATAATACTGGTATTACAGATGTAACCAGTTTGGGAAAAATGACCTAGAAGTAGGGCTTACATCAACCAAGATGGGAAAATTTTGACAGACTACAACCCAATCAAGACCTAACGGGTCTAAGATTTACAAAGATAGGAAATTATACTAGAGTTTTTACACAAACTAGGTTATATCCAAAAGAGATGTCGATGAGACTCTATCGGCGACGAGAACTACTAGGGTGAGTTCTTGACTCCGACAGAAGACGTTCTGTGTCCCTCATACGCCTTTCAGACCTTGCTTGCCGAGCTCGAAGTTCCCCGACTCTAGCTTGGGTTTCAGCAAGTTCCCTCTGCAGAACTGCATTGCAGACCTGAGTCCTTTCATGAGCAGACTCAAGTTGGCGAATGCGGACTGTGTTAACGCCAGAGTTGGCGTCAATCTCTATGACTCGGTCGATAGTCGCTCGACCTTGTTCCGTGTTCCGAGAAATCCTACGAACCATGATGGGTAGGACCCTGTCAGCTAAACCTCCCTCGGTGAGGTTGTAGAAAATGGGTTGACCCTGTTCATGACTCCATCTATTCAAGTTTGTGGCCCACAAAGGTGTGGGTCCTTGAAATGCTGGACGAGGATTCAGGTTTGGGTCTTGAGCAGCTGGGGGTAGGTTGTTGACTTCTGGCTCCGAGTCAGAACCATCAGAAAATCCTTCAGCTTCGTGATCATCCAAAGGGATTGGGTGATCATCTTCTGGCTCTTCTCCAAGCCATCTTGCATTGCCGTGGTTGGGGTAGTACGGGTCTCCGGGGATGTGGAATCCAGCCATGATATCTAGGCGAGAAAAGGGATAAAGAAATAACTAAATAGACGCACTAATTAGATAATTATAAGATGATCTTTATGAGTTACTTCAACATTTGCGTAGTGCATACCAGTCATATGTAACCAAGACAGGATAGACCTTCGAATAAGTGACCCTAACTCTAAGCCCACAACCAAACAAGGAACAGGAAGTAAAGCAAAGATCACAGATTCTAAGTCTATGATATCCTAGACACATATCACCTTAGTGTATCCACTCAGCAACTATTGACATACTAATAAAGACCTTTAGTTCTCAGATAAGTAAATCATAGTAATACAAAATACTCCTATAGTATTTTAAGTTTATGTTCTATTCTACTGTTCTCGTTGTAGTAGTGTTGGTAAGTTTTTAGACTTGTTGCAACCTCACAACCACACTTAGGCACATGCTAATCACTCCTCGGATAATGTAGTTGATCAGGCTACATCTTCCCAGGGTTGACCATATGTCTCTAAGTCTACTTGTGCTGCCTAACAATCATAATACTTTTGTTCTGTCCTAGTGACACTGATTTTAGTATGAATGCAGGTATGTATACTTGGTTAAATATTTTATTATTTAAAAGTATAAACTCTTTATCAGACTATTTTAATCCCGCTGTGTTTATAGTTCGTATATCTTTTATGGGTTGATACACTCGATTCACTATAAACAATGCTCTGATACCAATCTGTCACACCCCAAAACCGGAACGGCGGAATCGTTCGGGGGTGGAGGACGTCATGTACAGTATCACAACAATGCAAAGTAGTAAACAAGCAACAACATCATCCTATGCATTAATAATATAATTTCATACAAGTGTGTTCTGTCAAGTTAAATAGACACCAAAAATATGTATCAAAATAAAAGATGAGTCTTGAACGAGCTCCATCTTCTCAAAACCTGGCACCAGTACCTGTCTACTGGTGACCTGAGAATACAAGTTATTTTGAAAGAGTTTACCAGCTTTAAAGCTGGTGAGATCATAAGTATATTAGTGTCTGTATTTGTATGAAAGCATTTGTAAGATGTTTGTAAGATGTTTGTATAAGTTTGTAAAAGTTTGAATTCTCCTAGAAAACCCTATGTTTCCTACTAAAAGTAGCCTTCTACCAAGGCATCTAGTGTCTGTGTGTGTGTCTCTTGTAAGAGTATGTATTTTCCCAATTCTGACTATCATTAACCAAAAATATAGTTTTTACATTACTGTTCCTTGTGTGAATGTTCACAAAGTGAATGTAATGGGAAAATGAAATAGTACTGTAGTGTTGTATTAAGTAACTACTGCTGTACTAACTACCTTAAACCAATTGTTATTTAAAGTACCATGTGATCGGCCTGTACCCTGCTACCGACTCATAGAAAAACGACGATGTAAGACGTCGTAAGAAATGACGTTTGGCACCCGTAGACTTGCAAGTCCCACTGTAGCGAGCAGCAAGGTGTATGATAGTCAATCCAGTATGGATCTATACACAAACTCATACGCTCCCCACTTAAGGAGATTGTGGATACAAAAACGGTCATGGCAGGTAGTGCCGTGCCCCGTTACGTGGCTCACATAACTGAAGTAATGTATATGTAATGTATGTGCTAGCTGTATTGTGTGTTCTTCCTCTGTCTAGCCTGTATGTATGTTCTCTCTATAATGTATTGTTTGATTCTCATCACTATGTATTATGTTTGTTTCTCATCACTATAAGTTATGTTTGTTTCTCATCACTATAAGTTATGTTTGTTTCTCATCACTATAAGTTATGTTTGTTTCTCATCATTATAAGTTATGTTTGTTTCTCATCACTATAAGTTATGTTTGTTTCTCATCACTATAAGTTATGACACATGTATGAACTGACTCATTGTATGTTTCATTGGTCTAGTAATAGATTTGTAACTTCCTAAACTATACCTATTATAGTTTACTAGTATTGTTGTTTGTATGTATGAACATGTTTGTATACCCTTACTACCCAAAGGTATTGAACTGGAAAGAAGTAACCTTTTATATCTATATACATATATATAATATATAACTAGGATTCAAACGACCTTCGTACAAATAACCCTGATACCCTAAGTCCACAACCAAACAAGGAACAGGAAGTAAGGTGAGCTATCAGTCCTAAGTCCTTTCAATCCTACTTATATAACTATATCTATATAGATACACTTTTAACAGAATATAAGTTTAAAAGAGTTTAAGTAACAGTATTTGACATGTAAAAGAGTTTGACAAAAGCATTTGGTATGAAAAAGAGTTTTTAAAACAATTTGAAGTAAAACAGTTTGGTAACACAGTTTGAAAAGTAAGAAATCCACTTGTTTGGTAGTTATTAATCACATGTGATTGATATAATAACTATAATTGTTCAACTTGTATTCCCCCCTCCCCCATAAAAGCATTTAAAACATTTAAAAGGTTAATTAAGGGGTATGAACTCACCTGTAGTGAGTGGTTTGGATGAACGGAATGTATAGGATGCTAAGTGTCAAGTGAAGACTTGTACACACACAATGATCCTATTTAACATATAATAACACATATATGTATCCAATTAGTCATTAAACAACTAATTAACCAAGTTAAGACCTCCTAATACATGTAAAACACTTGATTTAAGCGCTATAAGTCCTAAGGATTGCATCTAAGGGTGGTTGGACCTTGTATTGGAGTTTAGGGTTCAAGGGTAAACTCCCTTGGACTTTTCGGTTTTGTGACCATAACTCATTGAGTTTACGGTCGTAAACCCATGATTTTACGGCCGTAAAGTCATGGTAATTTGACCATTTTGAGTTTTGAAGCTTTACAAGTCTTAATAAGCATTCCTACTTCAAGTATAAGCCTTTGGAAGTGATTAGGGCACCAATTCACTCCTTTGTGGAGTTTACGGTCCTTGGACCATTTGTCTTTGGGTTTACGGCCGTAAACCCAAATGGTTTATGGTCATTTTGATGTTTCAAGCCCCAAGCACATCAAGGATGGTATCTAGACTAGTTTCCAAGGCTTTGTAAGGGACTAGGGCACAGTTTGGCCCCTTTGTTAGGGTTTACGGTCCAAGAACATCTTGGACCGTAAACACCTTTGATCTTGTGTTTCCTTGTGTTTTCTAGATGATTTAGAAGTGTAGCAAGCCTTATAACAAGCCAAGGTAAGAGTACTTACTATGTAGAAGCTTGAAAGGGTCTTAGAAGTCCAAGAACACTAGTATGTGTTGTTGGTGAAACTAAGAACACTTGAAGATCTACACAAATGGAATGATTTCACGGATGAAATCATGTAAGATCACTAGATTAAGGAAGATATCGACTAAACAAGGCAAGAAACACTTACTTTCTTGAAGATCTTGAAGAAAAGTCGGATGATACTTGAGAGAGAGATGAGTTCTAGTTCTTGAAAATGTGAAAAAGTGAATAAAATGGCTAAGTGCCATATTTATACCCCTTGGGGTTTACGGCCGTAAACACCTTGTTTAGGCCGTAAAATCCAAACTCTTGGAGTTTTGGAACTTTATTGGTGCACAATAAACCCTAGGGCATCCTCTCTCATGATATCTCCCGAAGTACTAACTTTAAAACACTCAAAGTTATTCCAAAAAGCTTGAAAATTAGCAGAAACTGTTCTGACTTCTATTGAAGTGAATGGTTGTACAGAATAGAAATTTCCGGTTGTCACATCATCCCCCGGTTAGAAGGAATTTCGTCCCGAAATTAGAGTTTAAGCAAATAAGTAGTTACAAATAACTAAGTAAAAAGACGAGGATATTTCAGTTTCATATGATCCTCTCACTCCCAAGTGAATTCAGGTCCTCGCTTGGCGTTCCAGCGAACCTTCACTATCGGGATGCGGCTTTGTTTTGTTTGCTTGACCTCCCGGTCCATGATCTCTACAGGTTCTTCCACGAAGTTGAGGCTCTCGTTGATCTCAATCTCGTCGAGTGGGATTACAAGAGTCTCGTCAGACAGACACTTTTTTAAGTTCGAGATGTGGAAAGTAGAATGTACGTTACTGAGTTCGTGTGGTAAGTTAAGTTTGTAAGCTACATGGCCGATTCTGGCAAGAATCTCGAAAGGCCCTATGTATCTTGGATTTAGCTTTCCACGCTTTCCAAAGCGTATCAAGCCTTTCCAGGGTGAGACCTTCAATAGAACACGGTCGCCCACCTGGAATTCCAATGGTTTCCTTCGTTTATCAGCGTAGCTTTTCTGTCGGTCTCTAGAGGCTTTCAATCGTACACGAATTTGAACGATCTTCTCTGTCGTTTCCCGAATGATCTCCGGACCTGTGAGAGTGCTTTCAGGAACTCGTCCCTTAGCTAACTGGGTATCACCCACCTCAGCGCAACACAGAGGGGATCTGCACTTTCGGCCATAGAGGGCCTCGAATGGAGCAGCCTTTATGCTCGTTTGATAACTATTGTTGTAGGAAAATTCTACAAGGGGTAAATGAGTATCCCAAGCTTTCCCAAAGTCGATCACACAGGCTCGCAACATATCTTCCAGGGTTTGGATAGTCCTCTCACTTTGCCCGTCTGTCTGTGGATGGTAGGCTGTACTCATGTCCAGCTTAGTTCCTAAGGAACTTTGTAACGACTGCCAGAACCTCGAAGTGAATCTACTATCTCTGTCCGAGATAATGGATAAGGGAACACCGTGCAGTCGTACAATCTCCCGTATGTAAGTTCTTGTAAGTTTCTCCATCTTGTCTGTTTCTTTGATAGGTAGGAAGTGTGCAGACTTGGTCAATCTGTCGACGATGACCCATATGGGTGTTGGATATAGTGTCTAAGTCCATAACTATATTTGGTATGTACTTGACCCGACCCGGCATGGTCCATTTGGGTTGCACTTCACCCGAACAATTTACGGATAATCTTTTGAGAATAGTATAAGTTATGATTTATTAATATATTATAAGTTCTAATATATTCATATAAAATCATATTATTTAATTAGTGTTGATCTATAATTAATTTAGAATTAATTTAGAGATCAAAAGTATGACTAATTAAATATGGGCTCTTGTATTTATATAGTGTGGGCTAATGCTTATTTGGAATGGGCTAGGCTTGCATGGAAAGTCCATGGATACTCCATGGAGCTTTAACCCATGGATGTCATGGAAATGAAAAGACATGGGTATTAGGGTTTACATGGATGTAACCCTAATCCACCACACTATATAAAGGAGGCTTTGGTTCTTGAAATTGCACTAGTTGATGTGTGTAAACTAAGAGGGCCGATTTCAAGAAGTTTGTGACTATTCTCTCAAGTTTCCAAGTTTGTGGTGATTTGTGACTTCCATTTGAGGCATCCACATTATTGGTGCTAGGCTCTCAAACTCCAAGCAATCAACTACTACTACTACAAGGTAAGTAATTCTACTAGTTTTATTTGATTCAAGTACCCCATGCCATGCTAGTTAGGATAAGAACCTTGGAAAAATAATTATTTGCATGTATCTTAGTCAAACATAGATCCAAGGTTTCTAGGGTTGCATGTACACCATAGGAGTGTTAGAATGCTCAAAAACCCATCAGTGGTATCAGAGCCTGGTTTGTTTATTTGATACTTGATGCAAAAAAAAAAAAAACTTGAAAATCGAAGTTTTGTTCAAAAGCTCGTATCAAAATTTCAAGTTTTGTATATGTACTTACGATTCTTGAAATTTTTGATATGAACATTCATAAACATATGAGTTTAGAAGATCATAGAAATTATGTGCTAATAATTGATTAGATTAATTCTTGATCTTTATGTGTTTTAATGGAGTCCATAACTAGTTCTTAAGTTATGGATAACTAAAAGTCACATTTATAAATAACCATTAAAAGAACACATAGGTTACAAAAAATGAAGAGTCTTCATTTTTAATAACCATTAACTCATAAGTTATGGGAAATGAAAAGTTTTGAAAGTTTACAAAACTTGCCCTCAAGTTTTGGAACATGTAAAGTCATATTAAAAACTTTAGTTCCAACCCCTAGAATTTTAAAAGTTAAAATTCAACCCTTATACTCTATAATATTATAAGTTTAATAACATTTATATATGTATAAGATCAAGTCGTCTTACCGCTAGTACGACTCATTCACGAAGCCGGTCTATAAGGGGGGTATAAGGTTGTTGCCTATAAAATGGCAACTTAATGGGTGTCCACTCTCACCCACCGCTTCCTTGATCGGTGGAGGGTCGTTAGCCGAACGGGTAGGACAAAGACTTATAAATTCTCATTAAGAGTATAATGATAATACTAAAGTAACTAAACTTTATTGAATTCCCAATCTTAGTTATTTTAGGAAAATGTGAATAAGGAGCTAATCCATGAAATTACACTTTACACTTTGTTTAAGTCGTTAGTGGAGCGTGTGTGGTTAACCGGCACACTAACTTGAACTTAACAAGGTAGGTAAAGGGTGACTTAATGTTTATCATACTATCGATGAAGCGTGTGTGGTTAACCGGCACATCGATTGAGGGGTAATACATTAAGGATACCAAGTAATTTGCATGGTTACTTCACACCTTGTTTTGTGATCCTCGGCATCCCAGTCACAAAACATGAAGGGCACACTCGAGATTGAAACATGCCATTGAAGAAAGTTCAATGAATCTCAAAGAATCTAGGAGTTTCTAAACCAATTAAAACCTAATTAAATATTTCGTTTTTCATGGTGGAAATTGGTGAATCGTGAGACGCGAGACTTTGGGGTTGCGAGGCTTTCGTGAGACGCGAGACTCACGATAAGCTCGAACCCCGAAGCGAAAGGTGTATTTTCATCGGCTACCCACAGAAATCCTTTGGTTACATCTTCTACAGACCCAATGATAATGTGGTCTTTGTAGCAAGAAGAGGATTCTTTCGAGAGAGAGAATTCATGAGCCAAGGAGACAGTGGGAGGCAAATTGACCTTGAGGAAATTCAAGAGTCAAGTGGTGAAGGAACCTCAAACCCTAGCCCTCAACATGAGGAGGAAACTCCTGTTGAGCCGACTGAAGAATCTATACCTCTGAGGCGTTCCACCAGAGTTAGGAATGCACCTGAGCATTATTATGGTTTTCATATTACTGCAGAAGGTGAGACACTTATCAGTGATAACAAACTGGTAAATCTGGATGAGCCTAACAGCTAGACGGAAGCCATGGCAGGCCCTGAGGCTGCTAAATGGAAAGAGGCTATGGATAGCGAGATACAGTCCATGTATGACAATCAAGTTTGGAACTTGGTTGACAATGTACATGATCGTAAGATAGTTGGGTGCAAATGGATCTTCAAGAAGAAGACCGACATGGATGGTAATGTACACACTTATAAGGCACGAATGGTTGCAAAGGGTTATTCTCAAACTCCGGGAGTTGATTATGATGTGACCTTTTCACCAGTGGCGAAGATTAAGTCTATTAGGGTTCTGTTAGCCATTGCTACATTTCATGATTATGAAATATGGCAAATAGATGTCAAAACCGCTTTCCTTATTGAAAAGTTGGCTGAAGATGTTTACATGGTTCAGCCAGAGGGTTTTGTCAGTACAGAGTACCCCAGTAGAGTGTGTAAGCTCGAGAAATCCATTTATGGATTAAAACAGGCACCTCGCAGATGGAATCTTTGCTTTGATGAGAAAGTCAAAGAATTTGGCTTTTCAAGGAGTGAAGATGAATCTTGTGTCTATATCAAGGCTAGTGGGAGTATAGTCAGCTTTTTGGTACTGTATGTGGATGACATACTACTCATAGGAAATGACATCCCAACCCTGCAGGAAGTAAAGTCCTGGCTTGGGAAGTGTTTCGCTATGAAGGACCTTGGAGAAGCTGCCTATATCCTAGGGATAAGGTTTTTGAGAAACAGGAGTAAAAGACTAATTGGACTTAGTCAAAGCACCTATGTGGACAAAGTGTTGAAAAGGTTCAACATGCATAACTCCAAGAAAGGAGAGTTACCCATCCAGAGTAACGCCAAATTGAGTAAGACACAAAGCCCTAGTACTGAGGCTGAGATAGCAGAAATGAGTCGAATACCTTATGCTTCAGCTATAGGATCGATCATGTATGCTATGACATGTACTCGACCTGATGTAGCCTTTGCTTTGAGCATGGTTAGCAGGTATCAGGGGAACCCTGGCAAGGCACACTGGACTGCGGTAAAGAATATCCTCAAGTACCTACGGAGGACTAAGGACTGGGTCCTTACCCTCGGTGGCAGTGAGGACTTGAGAGTTGTAGGGTACAGTGATGCTAGCTTTCAGACTGACAGGGATAATTTCCACATCTCAGTCGGGCTGGGTCTTTACTCTAAACGGAGGGGCAATTACTTGGAAAAGTTCCAAGGAGGAGACAGTGGATGATTCCACTTATGAATCAGAGTATATAGCAGCAAGCGAGGCAGCAAAGGAGGCTATATGGCTAAAGAACTTCATCGGAGACCTTGGAGTTGTACGAGCTATAAAGGAGCCAATGGAGATTTTCTGTGACAGCAATAGTGCGGTTGCCTTAGCCAAGGAACCAAGAGATCGTGGGAGATCCAGACACATTGACAGAAAATATCACTTCATCAGACATCGAATAGAAGAAGGAATCCTCGTGGAAAAGAGGGTATGATCGGATGAGAACCCAGCAGATCCCCTCACGAAGGGACTGACTCGGGCTAAGCATCTCCAGCATGCTCGGAGCATAGGGCTGAAGGATGATATTAGTTTTAGTAGTTAGATAATCTTGAAATTTGTAAAATGTAATTGACATTTGATGATAAATAAAAGCTGTTATTTATGAGTAAAGTGTTGCTATCTCTTGTCAATCGTTTACTATTATTTCTTTTTGCATGTTTTGACTTCCAGAATAATTATGTTATGGTTTATATCATATTATTCAAACTCTCCACAGTCGGTCATATGTTGGAAGTAGATATGAATCAAGACTGTCATGGGTTGGCTTGTAGAGGTCTAAGATGTTAGACAAAGCGGGGCTACAGAACTCATGAGTGCTCATAAGTTCTGAGTATTGGATTCAACCCACGCTCACTTGTATTACTTCATGGAATTTATCTCGAGTGATCGTGAGACGGTAATATCATATAGGTCTTCAAACCTAGAGATATGATTTGTTGCCTATGAGTTGGTTATGCATTGATTGCACGAAAACGCATTGGTAACTCGATGTTATAAACCGTGCTTTTGTGTGTAGTTCAACAAGTAGTAGAGAAAACATATGAGTCGAAGTTTATCTATTCCTTCTAGGATTAGAAGCGATATCTGGGCCCCTCGATGATTTTGTTTTGACCTATGTACCGGGCCCGGTCAGAACTAAATTGATGTGTTCAGTTAAGTTCTATGTCAAACAAATCGGAAATCGGGAAACAAATGCTAGACAATAAGCAAGACCATGTTCCATGTATTTGTCCGGCTGATATCTAGAACAGAGGATTATATGATCACTTATCTAAAATGGCGCTTCATAGTTCAATAGAGTTTAAAGAGCTACGATTGCTGATCCGTTCCTGAAGTCATACTTGCAACTATAGTTATTAGACTTATCCAAGTGGGAGACTGTTGGATATAGTGTCTAAGTCAATAACTATATTTGGTATGTACTTGAGCCGACCCGGCATTGTCCATTTGGGTTGCACTTCACCCGAACAATTTACGGATAATCTTTTGAGAATAGTATAAGTTATGATTTATTAATATATTATAAGTTCTAATATATTAATATAAAATCATATTATTTAATTAGTGTTGATCTATAATTAATTTAGAATTAATTTAGAGATCAAAAGTATGACTAATTAAATATGCGCTCTTGTATTTATATAGTGTGGGCTAATGCATATTTGGAATGGGCTAGGCTTGCATGGAAAGTCCATGGATACTCCATGGAGCTTTAACCCATGGATGTCATGGAAATGAAAAGACATGGGTATTAGGGTTTACATGGATGTAACCCTAATCCACCACACTATATAAAGGAGGCTTTGGTTCTTGAAATTGCACTAGTTGATGTGTGTAAACTAAGAGGGCCGATTTCAAGAAGTTTGTGACTATTCTCTCAAGTTTCCAAGTTTGTGGTGATTTGTGACTTCCATTTGAGGCATCCACATTATTGGTGCTAGGCTCTCAAACTCCAAGCAATCAACTACTACTACTACAAGGTAAGTAATTCTACTAGTTTTATTTGATTCAAGTACCCCATGCCATGCTAGTTAGGATAAGAAACTTGGAAAAATAATTATTTGCATGTATCTTAGTCAAACATAGATCCAAGGTTTCTAGGGTTACATGTACACCATAGGAGTGTTAGAATGCTCAAAAACCCATCAATGGTATCAAGTCCACCCGTTGTCTTGGGCAACTTGGTTATGAAGTCCATAGTGATCCGCTCTCACTTCCATTCCGGTATCTAAGGCTGTTGTAGAAGACCTGAGCGTTTCTGGTATTCGACCTTGACCTTGGCGCAAGTAAGGCATTTACTCACGAAGGTAGCAATCTCTGCTTTCATGTTAGGCCACCAGTATAACTTTTTAAGATCCAGGTACATCTTATCTGAACCTGGGTGGACGGAATAACGAGTGTTGTGTGCCTCGGTCATGACCAAGTCTCTGAAGCCACCGTGTTTCGGTGTCCAGATCCGATCCATGAGGTATAAGGCTCCGCCACCCTTGACTTCCAAATTCTTATCCATCCCTCTTAGGGTTTCACTCGCCACATTTTCAGGTTTCAAAGCGTCGAGCTGAGCCTCCTTAATTTGCGTGGACAAGTGTGAATGGATAGTCATAGTCAATGACTTGAGTTACAACCAGAATATTCTTTCCGACTTAGGGCGTCAGCTACTACATTGGCCTTGCCAGGATGATAACGAATTTCACATTCGTAATCACTGAGTAGCTCGACCCACCGTCGTTGTCTCATGTTGAGCTATTTCTGGTCGAATATATGTTGTAGACTTTTGTGGTCTGTAAAGATAGTACTTTTTGTACCATACAGGTAGTGTCTCCAGATCTTCAGAGCAAACACAACTGCTCCAAGCTCAAGATCGTGTGTGGTGTAGTTGACCTCATGTGTCTTCAGCTGTCTCGAGGCGTAGGCGATGACCTTACCTCGCTGCATCAGAACACATCCGAGTCCTTGATTTGACGCATCGCAATAGACAACGAAGTCTTCTATCCCTTCGGCGAGGGATAGTATTGGTGCGGTGCACAAGGCTCGCTTGAGAGTTTGGAACGCTCTCTCCTGCTTCTCTTCCCAGTCAAAGGCCACGCCTTTCTGGGTCAGTGTTGTAAGAGGTTTCGTAATGCGGGAGAAGTTCTGGATGAACCTGCGATAGTAGCCAGCGAGGCCTAGAAATTGACGAATTTCAGTAAGCGTCTTCGGTGCTGACCAGTTCTCAATGGCCTTGATTTTGGAAGGGTCCACGTGTATTCCCTCTTTGCTAACCACGTGCCCTAAGAATTCGACTCTTCGGATCCAAAATTCGCATTTCGAGAACTTCGCATAGAGCTTCTCCGAACGTAGTGTTTCTAAGATCTGTCGAAGATGTTGACTATGTTCCTCCTTACTACGAGAGTAGATAAGTATGTCATCGATGAAGACGATGACGAACTGATCCAAGTAAGGACGACACACCCTATTCATTAAATCCATGAATACTGCGGGCGCGTTTGTTAATCCGAAACGCATCACTACGAATTCGTAGTGCCCATAACGAGTTCGGAAGGCTGTCTTCGGAACATCCTCCCCTAGCACTCGTAGTTGGCGATATCCGGATCTTAAGTCGATTTTTGAAAAGAAATTCGCCCCTTGAAGTTGGTCAAATAAATCGTCAATACGAGGCAAAGGATAACGATTCTTGACGGTCAGTTTGTTGAGCTCCTTGTAGTCGATGCACATACGAAACGATCCGTCTTTCTTCTTGACGAACAAGACTAGAGCTCCCCATGGTGAGAAGCTTGGTCTTATAACGCCCTTGCTGAGTAGTTCGTTAAGTTGACAGGACAGTTCTTGCATTTCTGCAGGTGCTAGACGATAGGGCGATTTGGCTACGGGGGTAGCCCCTGGAACTAAGTCGATTCGGAACTCGACTTGACGTTGCGGAGGTAATCCTGGGAGTTCTTCTGGAAAGATGTCGGGAAAGTCGCGTACTACTGGAATGTTCTGAAAGTGTTTCGTTTCTTGGCTCACATCGACCACATGAGCAAGGAATGCGTGACATTCCTTTCGAAAGAATTTCTGAGCTTGAATGCTCGAGATAATACGAAGGTTCGTGCTGAGTTTGTCGCCATAAACTACTAGGGTTTCGCCAGACGGCAGATTAAGGCGTACAGCCTTTTTCGTAACACATGATGTCGGCACGATGAAGACTCAACCAATCCATGCCGATAATGACGTCGAAACTTTTAATTGAGACCGGCATGAGATCGATCGAAAATGATGGCTATCTAAAGTTAGGTTACACCCTATGTATATACTGCTAGTGCTCTCTGTCTTTCCATTAGCCATTTCTACAGTGAACGGTTCTTTAAGTGCTCGTGATTTTTGCTTAAGTAAATGAGCAAATTTTTGGTTCACAAAACTCCTCTCCGCTCCACTATCAAACAGAATGCATGCATAAGAGTTATCGAGGAGAAACGTACAAGTGACCACTTTGGGGTCGGCAACCGCTTCCTCGTGGCCTATGGCCAGAACTCTAGCCACTCCACCGGCATTACCTGCCTTCAGGCAGTTTCTTTTGTAGTGGCCTACCTCGCCATAACCATAGCAAGCTTGGCCCACTCCTGTGCCGGGGACTTGGTTGATTGGCCTCGCCGGAGTTTTACAGAAACGGGCTGTGTTCCCCTTCCTGTTGCAGTTCAAACACTGCATTTCCCGGCAGGCACCGACGTGGTGGAAGTTGCATTTGTTGCACTTAGGCAAACTTCCAGCGTACTGCTTTAACGGAACAGCAGCGGCAGGTGCTATCGCAACATGAACTGCCACGACCTGCTGCTTTTTGGCAGCCTTCTTCTTTTTCTTGTCATCCCAAAACTTCCGCTTGGAATCAGCGGTTTTGGCGGGTTCTGAGATGGCCAGGGTTGTTGTTGCGGCCGGGGTACGAGCCCCACGGTCTATAAGCCGTTGTGCCAATCGCTTGGCACTATCAAATGTAGTGGGGTGTGAAGCCAAAACATTTCCCTGGAATGGTGGTATCATCCCCCATATGTATCTTTCAATTTTCTTTCCCTCTATATGTACCATGTTGGGACAGAGGTCCACCAGCTCGCAGAATCTGGCGGTATAAGAGACTATGTCGGAGCCCTTCATGGTTAGGCTCCACAGTTCCTCCTCCAGCTTTTGGATCTCGCCCCTCGGGCAGTACTCTTCAATCATTAGATCTCTCAGAGTTTCCCAGCCCATAGAATTAGCCACCACCAGAGATAGTGACTTGACATGGCTATTCCACCATGTTAGGGCTTTTGACTCAAAGGTGCAAGCAGCAAACTTAACCTTGCTCCCTTCTGGACAGGAGCAGATTTTGAAAACCGATTCGGTCTTCTCGAACAATTGCGAGAGGGCAATGACTCCGCCTGTCCCTTTGAAGGACAATGGCTTGCAGTTAGTGAAGTCCTTGTAGGAGCACTCTTTCAAGCGCACAGGGATTTCACCATGAGTAGATAGGACAGGGGTTCCTCCTCCAGCGGAACCAGAAGAATGATATTGTGCCATGGCTGTAGCCACAGCCACAGCTACAGCAACATTTAGAGCTGCCGTATCGAATTGAGGAGCAGGTGGTGTTGCAGTGATTGGAGGATCGCGTCTTGTCGATCGACGTGGAGGCATCTTTCAACTATAAGTTTACAAAGATGAAGATATTGATAAGAATTTAATAGAAAAATCGATGAGAATGACTCATGGACTAACTCTCCATAGCCCAACAGCACAATTGAATAGCACGTTTGAACGAAGATCTTGTACTAGCAGATGATAGCAATTGGATATTGATTTCCATAAGATTAGGTATCTGTCAATAATACTGGTATTACAGATGTAACCAGTTTGGGAAAAATGACCTAGAAGTAGGCCTTACATCAACCAAGATGGGAAAATTTTGACAGACTACAACCCAATCAAGACCTAACGGGTCTAAGATTTACAAAGATAGGAAATTATACTAGAGTTTTTACACAAACTAGGTTATATCCAAAAGAGATGTCGATGAGACTCTATCGGCGACGAGAACTACTACAGTGAGTTCTTGACTCCGACAGAAGACATTCTATGTCCCTCATACGCCTTTCAGACCTTGCTTGCTGAGCTCGAAGTTCCCCGACTCCAGCTTGGGTTGCAGCAAGTTCCCTCTGTAGAACTGCATTGCGGACCTGAGTCCTTTCATGAGCAGAATCAAGTTGGCGAATGCGGACTGTGTTAACGCCAGAGTTGGCGTCAATCTCTATGACTCGGTCGATAGTCGCTCGACTTTGTTCCGTGTTCCGAGAAATCCTACGAACCATGATGGGTAGGACCCTGTCAGCTAAACCTCCCTCGGTGAGGTTGTAGAAGCTTCTGTCTCCATTGTAGGGAATGGGTTGACCCTGTTTCTGACTCCATCTATTCAAGTTTGTGGCCCACAAAGGTGTGGGTCCTTGAAATGCTGGAGGAGGATTCAGGTTTGGGTCTTGAGCAGCTGGGGGTAGGTTGTTGACTTCTGGCTCCGAGTCAGAACCATCAGAAAAACCTTCAGCTTCGTGATCATCCAAAGGGATTGGGTGATCATCTTCTGGCTCTTCTCCAAGCCATCCTGCATTTTCGTGGTTGGGGTAGTACGGGTCTCCGGGGATGTGGAATCCAGCCATGATATCTACGCGAGAAAAGGGATAAAGAAATAACTAAATAGACGCACTAATTAGATAATTATAAGATGATCTTTATCAGTTACTTCAACATTTGCGTAGTGCATACCAGTCATATGTAACCAAGACAGGATAGACCTTCGAATAAGTGACCCTAACTCTAAGCCCACAACCAAACAAGGAACAGGAAGTAAAGCAAAGTTCACAGATTCTAAGTCTATGATATCCTAGACACATATAACCTTAGTGTATCCACTCAGAAACTATTGACATACTAATATAGACCTTTAGTTCTCAGATAAGTAATTAATAGTAATACAAAATACTCCTATAGTATTTTAAGTTTATGTTCTGTTCTACTGTTCTCGTTGTAGTAGTGTTGGTAAGTTTTTAGACTTGTTGCAACCTCACAACCACACTTAGGCACATGCTAATCACTCCTCGGATAATGTAGTTGATCAGGCTACATCTTCCTAGGGTTGACCATATGTCTCTAAGTCTACTTGTGCTGCCCAATAATCGTAATACTTTTGTTCTGTCCTAGAGACACTGATTTTAGTATGAATGCAGGTATGTATACTTGGTTAAATATTTTATTATTTAAAAGGATAAACTCTTTATCAGAGTATTTTAATCCCGCTGTGTTCATAGTTCGTATATCTTTTATGGGTCGATACACTCGATTCACTATAAACAATGCTCTGATACCAATCTGTCACACCCCAAAACCGGAACGGCGGAATCGTTCGGGGGTGGAGGACGTCATGTACAGTATCACAACAATGCAAAGTAGTAAACAAGCAACAACATCATCCATTGCATTAACAATATAATTTCATACAAGTGTGTTCTGTCAAGTTAAATAGACACCAAAAATATGTATCAAAATAAAAGATGAGTCTTGAACGAGCTCCATCTTCTCAAAACGTGGCACCGGTACGTGTCTACTGGTGACCTGAGAATACAAGTTATTTTGAAAGAGTTTATCGGCTTTAAAGCTGGTGAGATCATAAGTATATTAGTGTCTGTATTTGTATGAAAGCATTTGTAAGATGTTTGTAAGATGTTTGCATAAGTTTGTAAAAGTTTGAATTCTCCTAGAAAACCCTATGTTTCCTACTAAAAGTAGCCTTCTACCAAGGCATCTAGTGTTTGTGTGTGTGTCTCTTGTAAGAGTATGTATTTTCCCAATTCTGACTATCATTAACCACAAATATAGTTTTTACATTACTGTTCATTGTGTGAATGTTCACAAAGTGAATGTAATGGGAAAATGAAATAGTACTGTAGTGTTGTATTAAGTAACTACTGGTGTACTAACTACCTTAAACCAATTGTTATTTAAAGTACCATGTGATCGGCCTGTACCCTGCTACCGACTCATAGAAAAACGACGATGTAAGACGTCGTAAGAAATGACGTTTGGCACCCGTAGACTTGCAAGTCCCACTGTAGCGAGCAGCAAGGTGTAGGATAGTCAATCCAGTATAGATCTATACACAAACTCATACGCTCCCCACTTAAGGAGATTCTGGATACAAAAACGGTCATGACAGGTAGTGCCATGCCCCGTTACGTGGCTCACATAACTGAAGTAATGTATATGTAATGTATGTGCTAGCTGTATTGTGTGTTCTTCCTCTGTCTAGCATGTATGTATGTTCTCTCTATAATGTATTGTTTGATTCTCATCACTATGTATTATGTTTGTTTCTCATCACTATAAGTTATGTTTGTTTCTTATCACTATAAGTTATGTTTGTTTCTCATCACTATAAGTTATGTTTGTTTCTCATCATTATAAGTTATGTTTGTTTCTCATCACTATAAGTTATGTTTGTTTCTCATCACTATAAGTTATGACACATGTATGAACTGACTCATTGTATGTTTCATTGGTCTAGTAATAGATTTGTAACTTCCTAAACTATACCTATTATAGTTTACTAGTAATGTTGTTTGTATGTATGAACATGTTTGTATACCCTTGCTACCCAAAGGTATTGAACTGGAAAGAAGTACCCTTTTATATCTATATACATATACATAATATATAACTAGGATTCAAACGACCTTCGGACAAATAACCCTGATACCATTAGTCCACAACCAAACAAGGAACAGGAACTAAGGTGAGCTATCAGTCCTAAGTCCTTCCAATCCTACTTATATAACTATATCTATATAGATACACTTTTAACAGAATATAAGTTTAAAAGAGTTTAAGTAACAGTATTTGACATGTAAAAGAGTTTGGCAAAAGCATTTGGTATGAAAAAGAGTTTGTAAAACAGTTTGAAGTAAAACAGTTTGGTAACACAGTTTGGTAACACAGTTTGAAAAGTAAGAAATCCACTTGTTTGGTAGTTATTAATCACATGTGATTGATATAATAACTATAATTGTTCAACTTGTATTCCCCCCCCCCATAAAAGCATTTAAAACATTTAAAAGGTTAATTAAGGGGTATGAACTCACCTGTAGTGAGTGGTTTGGATGAATGGAATGTATAGGATGCTAAGTGTCAAGTGAAGACTTGTACACACACAATGATCCTATTTAACATATAATAACAGATCTATGTATCCAATTAGTCATTAAACAACTAATTAACCAAGTTAAGACATCCTAAGACATGTAAAACACTTGATTTAAGTGCTATCAGTCCTAAGGATTGCATCTAAGGGTGGTTGGACCTTGTATTGGAGTTTAGGGTTCAAGGGTAAACTCCCTTGGAGTTTACGGTTTTGTGACCATAACTCATTGAGTTTACGATCGTAAACCCATGAGTTTACGGCCGTAAACTCATGGTAATTTGACCATTTTGAGTTTTGAAGCTTTACAAGTCCTAATAAGCATTCCTACTTCAAGTATAAGCCTTTGGAAGTGATTAGGGCACCATTTCACTCCTTTGTGGAGTTTACGGTCCTTGGACCATTTGTCTTTGGGTTTACGGCCGTAAACCCAAATGGTTTATGGTCATTGTAAGGGACTAGGGCACAGTTTGGCCCCTTTGTTAGGGTTTACGGTGCAAGAACATCTTGGACCGTAAACACCTTTGATCTTGTGTTTCCTTGTGTTTTCTAGATGATTTAGAAGTGTAACAAGCCTTATAACAAGCCAAGGTAAGAGTACTTACTATGTAGAAGCTTGAAAGGGTGTTAGAAGTCCAAGAACACTAGTGTGTGTTCTTGGTGAAACTAAGAACACTTGAAGATCTACACAAATGGAATGATTTCACGGATGAAATCATGTAAGATCACTAGATTAAGGAAGATATCGACTAAACAAGGCAAGAAACACTTACTTTCTTGAAGAAAAGTCGGATAATACTTGAGAGAGAGATGAGTTCTAGTTCTTGAAAATGTGAAAAAGTGAATAAAATGGCTAAGTGCCATATTTATACCCGTTGGGGTTTACGGCCGTAAACACCTTGTTTAGGCCGTAAACTCCAAACTCTTGGAGTTTTGGAACTTTATTGGTGCACAATAAACCCTAGGGCATCCTCTCTCCTGATATCTCCCGAAGTACTAACTTTAAAACACTCAAACTTATTCCAAAAAGCTTGAAAATTAGCAGAAACTGTTCTGACTTTTATTGAAGTGAATGGTTGTACAGAATAGAAATTTCCGGTTGTCACATCATCCCCCGGTTAGAAGGAATTTCGTCCCGAAATTAGAGTTTAAGCAAATAAGTAGTTACAAATAACTAAGTAAAAAGACGAGGATATTTCAGTTTCATCTGATCCTCTCGCTCCCAAGTGAATTCAGGTCCTCGCTTGGCGTTCCAGCGAACCTTCACTATCGGGATGCGACTTTGTTTCGTTTGCTTGACCTCCCGGTCCATGATCTCTACAGGTTCTTCCACGAAGTTGAGGCTCTCGTTGATCTCGATCTCGTCGAGTGGGATTACAAGAGTCTCGTCAGACAGACACTTTTTCAAGTTCGAGACGTGGAAAGTAGAATGTACGTTACTGAGTTCGTGTGGTAAGTTAAGTTTGTAAGCTACAGGGCCGATTCTGGAAAGAATCTCGAAAGGCCCTATGTATCTTGGATTTAGCTTTCCACGCTTTCCAAAGCGTATCAAGCCTTTCCAGGGTGAGACCTTCAATAGAACACGGTCGCCCACCTGGAATTCCAATGGTTTCCTTCGTTTATCAGCGTAGCTTTTCTGTCGGTCTCTAGAGGCTTTCAATCGTTCACGAATTTGAACGATCTTCTCTGTCGTTTCCCGAATGATCTACGGACCTGTGAGAGTGCTTTCAGGAACTCGTCCCTTAGCTAACTGGGTATCAACCACCTCAGCCCAGCACAGAGGGGATCTGCACTTTCGGCCATAGAGGGCCTCGAATGGAGCAGCCTTTATGCTCGTGTGATAACTGTTATTGTAGGAAAATTCTACAAGGGGTAAATGAGTATCCCAAGCTTTCCCAAAGTCGATCACACAGGCTCGCAACATATCTTCCAGGGTTTGGATAGTCCTCTCACTTTGCCCGTCTGTCTGTGGATGGTAGGCTGTACTCATATCCAGCCTAGTTCCTAAGGAACTTTGTAACGACTGCCAGAACCTCGAAGTGAATCTACTATCTCTGTCCGAGATAATGGATAAGGGAACACCGTGCAGTCATACAATCTCCCGTATTTAAGTTCTTGTAAGTTTCTCCATCTTGTCTGTTTCTTTGATAGGTAGGAAGAGTGCAGACTTGGTCAATCTGTCGACGATATATTAAATGGTAAACAAACGCTCTTAATCTTAAAGATTCAGATCTATCTCTTATTAAGAGGTATTAAGTGGTAAACAAACAGGGCCTTTTTCTCCCAGTTGAAGGTCACTCATTTCCGAGTCAAGGTAGTGAGTGGCTATGTGATATTGGAAAAATTTTGTATGCACCACCTGTAGTAGCCAGCAAGGCCTAAGAACTGACGGATTTCTGTTGGTGTCCTTGGTGCTTTCCAGTTCTCGATTACTTTGGTTTTGGAGGGATCCACATGTATCCCTTCCTTGCTGACCACGTGTCCCAAGAAGTCCACCTTTCGGATCCAGAATTCGCATTTCGAAAACTTTGCATATAGTTTCTCCGTCCTTAATGTCTCCAGTAGTTGCCGTAGGTGTTGACTATGCTCTTCCTTACTTCGTGAATAGATTAATATGTCATGGATGAAGACTATCATCAATTTATCTAAGTAAGGTCGGCATACACGGTTCATTAGGTCCATGAACACCGTGGGTGTATTAGTCAAACCGAAGGGCATCACTACAAACTCGTAGCGAACATAATGAGTTCTAAATGCCGTTTTAGAGAAATATTCCTGTTGGACTCGCAGTTGATGGTACCCGTACCTCAAATCGATTTTTGAGAAGTAGCTCGCTCCCTGAAGTTTGTCGAACAGGTCGTCGATTCGGGGTAGGGGATATTGGTTTTTGATGGTGAGTTTGTTCAACTCCCGATAGTCAATGCACATACGAAATGATCCGTCTTTCTGCTTAATGAACAGAACTGGTGCTTTCCAAGGTGAGAAGCTTGGTCTGATGAATCTGTTGCTCAGCAGTTCGTTTAGTTGACAGGACAATTCCCGCATTTCGGCCGGGGCCAATCGGTACGGTGACTTGGCTATGGGGGTGGCTCCTGGAATCAGGTCGATTCTGAACTCGACTTGTCGCACGGGGTGGTACTCCCGGAAGGTCTTATGAGAATACTTCGGGAAAGTTACAGACCTCGGGAATATCCTTGATGTCTATCACTTCTCTCTTATCGTCAACCACGTGAGCTAGGAACGCGTGGTACTTCTTGCGTAGATAGTTCTGAGCTTTGATGCAAGAGATGATTCGGAGGTTCGTGCTGGGGTTTTCACCATAAATGACAAGGGTTTCGTTGCTCTGTAGGTTGATTTGGACGGCGTTTTCATAACACAGGATATCGTCATGGTGAGGACTTAACCAATCCACGCCAATGATAACGTCAAAACTCCTTATTATAACAGGCATTAGGTCGATTTGGTAGGAGTGATTGTTTAGGGTTAGAGTGCATCCTATGTATATATATTTAGTGCTTTCAGTTTTACCATTTTCCATTTCTACTGTGAATGTTTCACTGATTGATTTTGGCTTTTGTTTGAGTATGTGATTAAACTTGTGGCTCACGAAACTCGTCTCCGCACCACTATTGAAAAGTATTCATGTGGGGTCCTTCATGGCTTCCTCGTGCCTTAATGCCAGAACCCTTCCTGTAGCCCCAGTATTCCTGTTATTGGTTTTTGGGCATTCTCTCCTGAAATGCCTCGTTTCCCCACATCCGTAGCATGTTTGGCTCACCCCAACATTTGTGGCTGGGGCGGCCTGTTGGGCTGGCACCTTACAGAAACGGGCAGTATGCCCTTTCTGTTGGGTTTTGAGCACTATAACACTCATATGGTGCACATGCAATCCTAAATGCTTTGGATCTATGTTTTTTCTAATTATACATGAAATTTGTATTTCCGAAGCATTCACCCTAGCTAGCATATAATTGAAGATATATAATATAAAACTTAGTTTGGATGCTTACCTCTTGAGTAGGGTAGAGTTCTTGAACTTTGAAAGCTTTAGCACCTCACGTGTGATGCCTCTAATGGTTCACAAACACCAATATGCAAGATGAGGCTTTAAGAGAATAAGTTACTTCACTCAAAAGATGGTGTAGCCGATTTTGGCTCATGAGGGTTCTATTTATAATTTTGCAAATGCTAGGGTTACACTTTGTAAACCCTCATGCTCCATGACTTTTCACATTCTTATGCTCCATGGGTTTAACCTCCATGGACTATCCATGGATTATCTTATTGGTTTAGCCCATCAAAATAATCATGGATCATTGGCCCACATTATAAGACTCATTGATTTACATCATCAATCCCCATATATTTAATTAGTCTCTTTTGACCACACAATTAAATCCAAATTAAGTCTTGATCAACACTAATTAAATAATATGATTTCATATTAATATATTATACTTGTAATATATTAATAAATCATAAATAACCTTATTCTCAAAAATCCATCCTATCAATTTGCACTGGTGAAGGCAACCCAAAAGGACCATGCTACTATCGGGTCAAGTACATCCCAGTTATAGTTATGGACTTAGACACCAAATCCAACAGTCTCCCACTTGGATAAGTCTAATAACTATAGCTGCCAATGTTACTTCAGGATCCGAATTAGCAATCGTAAGCTTTCAAAAGCCGCTGTGAACTCTGACCCATTCAGTGACGCATCCTTTAGATAAGGGATCATATACTCCTCTGTTATCAAGATATCAACCAGACAAATACATGGAACAATGTCATACTTATTGTCCAATAGTTTGTTTCCCAATTTCCGATTCGTCTGACATAGAACATGACTGAACACATCAATTTAGTTCTGACCGGGCTAGGCACATAAGTCAAAACAGAATCATCGAGGGGCCCAAGATATCGCTTTTAATCCTCTTAGGATAAAAGGAACAGATAAACTTGCACATTATATGCTTGTACTAACTACTCATCAAATCAAGCACAACGACACGTTTTATAACATCAAGTTACTGATGCGTTTTCGTGCCATCAATTCACAACCAACTTGTAGCCAACAACTCATATATCTTAGTTTGAAGATTATATGATATTATCGTCTCACAATCACTCATGATAAATTCCATGAAGTGATTCAGATGAGAGCGGGTTGATCCAATACTCAAATCTTATTTCAGAAGTACTCACGAATGGTGTAGCAAACTGTTGCTATGCCTAACTCCTTAGACATCTACAAGCCAACTCATGCCAGTCTTCTTTCGTACCTACTTCCAAAGTATGATCGACTGTGGATAGTTTGAATAAATGTTATTATTCTGGAAGTCAAAACATGCAAAGTGAAACAATAGTAAATAATTGACACAAGACAGTATCTTTACTTATAAATAAAACTCCTTTTATTCATCATCAAATGTCAATTACAATTTAGCTATTACAAGTTTCGATTTATCTAATCACTAAAACTAATATCGTCCGTTAGCCCAAAGCCTCTTGCATGCTGCAAGTGCTTAACCCTAGTCAGTCCCTTTGTGAGGGGATCTGCTGGGTTGTCCTCTGACGATATCCTCTTCACCACGAGGTGTCCTTCTTCAACTTGATGTCTTATGAAGTGGTACTTTCTGTGGATATGCCTGGATCTTCCATGATCTCTCAGTTCCTTGGTTAAGGTAACCGCCCCTTCATTATCGCAGAAAATCTCCACAGGCTCCTTTATGGATGGAATATCTCCAAGGTCTCCGATGAAGTTTTTCAACCATATCGCCTCCTTCGCTGCTTCGCTTGCTGATATGTACTCTGATTCACACATTTAATCAACTACAGTCTCTTGCTTGGAACTTTTCCATGTTATTGCTCCTCCATTCAGGGTAAATATCCAGCCCGACTGAGAGCGGAAATTATCTTTGTCGGTTTGAAAGTTGGTGTCACTATACCCTGTCACTCTCAAGTCATCACTCCCACCGAGGGTAAGGACCCAGTCCTTAGTCCTCCGCAGGTACTTAAGAATGTTCTTAACCGCGGTCCAAGGAGCTTTATCAGGGTTCCCTTGATATTTGCTGACCATGCTCAAAGCAAAGGCCACATCAGGGCGAGTACACGTCATAGCATACATGATCGACCCAACTGCGGAAGCATATGGTATATGACTCATTTCTGCTATCTCAACCTCTTTACTCGGACTCTGGGTCCTACTCAGTTTGGTATTGCCCTAGATAGGTAAGTCACCTTTCTTGGAGTTCTCCATGCTGAAATTTTTCGACACCTTATCCAAGTAGGTACTTTGACTAAGTCCTATTAGTCTTTTACTCCTGTTTATCAATATCCTTATCCCTATGATATAGGCAGCTTCTCCGAGGTCCTTCATAGCGAAACACTTCCCAAGCCATGATTTGACCTCTTACAAGGTTGGGATGTCATTTCCTATGAGCAGTATGCCATCTAAATAGAATACCAGAAAGCTAACTATACTCCCATTAGATTTGACATATACACAAGACTCATCCTCGCTTCTCGAAAATCCAAACTTTTTGACTTTCTCATCGAAACAAAGATTCCATCTGCGAGATGCTTGTTTCAATCCATATATGTATTTCTCAAGCTTACACACTCTATTAGGGTACTTTGCATTGACAAAACCCTCTGGTTGACTCATGTAAACATCTTCAGCCAACTTTCCATTAAGGAAAGCGGTTTTAACATCCATTTGCCATATTTCATAGTCATGAAATGCAGCTATGGCTAGCATAACCCTTATAGATTTAATCTTCGCTACTGGGGAGAAGGTCTCATCATAGTCAACTCCCGGAGTTTGAGTAAAGCCCTTCGCAACCAGTCGCGCCTTATATGTGTGTACATTCCCATCCATGTCGGTCTTCTTCTTGAAGATCCATTTACACCCGACTGTCTTGCGACCCGGTACATTGTCAACCAAGTTCCAAACTTGATTGTCATACATGGACTGAATCTCGTTGTCCATAGCCTCTTTCCATTTTGCAGACTCCCTTTTTGCCATGGCTTCCTTGTAGTTGTTAGGTTCATCCAAATTTATCAGTGTGCTATCACTGATAAATGTGTCACCCTCAGATGTTATATGAAAACCATATAAAACAGGTGGAACACTAACTCTACTGGAACGCCTAGGAGGTACGGACTTGTGAATTGGTTCAACCGGAGTTTCCTCCTCGGGTTGAGTGCTAGTGTTTGCGGTTCCTTCATCGCTTAACTCTTGAAGCTCTTCAATGTCAATTTGCCTCCCACTTTCCTCTTGGCATATGAGTTCTCTCTCGCGAAAGACTCCTCTCCTCGCAACGAAGACAACATTGTCACTCGGTCTATAGAAGAGATATCCAAAGGACTTCTGTGGATAGCCGACGAAAATACATCGCTCACTCTGAGGTTCGAGCTTGTAGTGAGTCTCGCGTCTCACGAAAGCCTCGCAACCCCAAACATTGATGTGATCTAATGAGGGAACCTTCCCTATCCACATCTGTGACAACCCGAAACTTTTTCCGTTATCTATACCCGATTTCCATTAATAAAATTTGGGTTTTGTTTTATTCCGTCAAATTTCTTGGTTTGGGAAAAGACTCTACGCTTTTAAATAAATAATATGTATTTTATACAAGTCGTAATAAACCGGGAATCACGTGAAAAACTTGAAACTTCCTCGAAAATCACCGAGTTCACGGTCAGGACGAGTTTACGTCCGTAAACTCGTGTAGACCGTAAACCCATTTACGGTCAGGAGAACCCCTCCCCTTTGACCGAGAACTCTACCCTATATATAGAGTATTTGGCCTTCATTTCCTACTTTAAACACTTCAAAGACTTTCTCTCTCTACTCTCTCTCTACCTTCATCGAGTTTCCTCCAAGATCTTCAAGTTATCTTCAAGAATCCTCAAGAACACCTTAGTGTTTTGGACCGAAAACACCTTTCTTTGCCTTCAAATTGTAAGTATCATTCTCTTATACTTATATCTAGTTAGGATTCTGGAGTTTTGCCTTGAAATCGTCACTTTTCCATGAACAAAAGGTGTTTACGGTCTAGTGCATCTCCTTAGACCGTACACCCTTCAATGACCGTATATTCATGGGCCGTAAACCCATGAACCATAAACCCATGGACCATAAAACCTATGACCATAAACCCATGACCGTACACTCCTGATTACGGCCGCAAACTCCCCTCTTCAATCACATGTGATTCTAACACTTAGTTTTAAGTGTTTCCTAGTCCCTAAGGTGGTTCTTTCCATAACAAATAGTGTTATGCCCGCACCTAATACATATATGTACTTCTACATGCTAAATAGGATCCGTTTGTGCCCGAGGCTTTATTTGACACTCAGCAATTCCTAGCAAATTACACTCGAATCCCACGTCAAACTGTGAGTTCATACCCCTACACTTTTACTGGTTTTATAACGTTTTCAGGGGGGAATACAAGCTAAACCATAAATGCTTTTGTAAATTAATACAAAGAGCTTATAACAAGTATAAAACTCATGCAATTCTCATACTTTAACCCTTTTGTACTGTGTTGAGCATAAGGGACATTTTCACAAAAACTGCATAGTTTCCGGACACGATATTCACTACACTATACATGCAAACTATAATCGGTATAGTTTGGGATTTTCTAAACATAACATGTACAAAAACTTTCATTACTAAACATATGCACTAAGACAGAAATAGTTACAGTTTACATCACTACATTATCATGGTATTCATAATTGTAATTATCACTACATACGATATACATACAGATTTCACTACGGTAAAACGCTACAACACTACATGTAAATTATATTGTACGATACTGTGAGGCGCTACTTCAATACTGTACCCTTAGGTGTATAGGGATAAATCCTATCATAGTATAACCAGAGTCTCCTGGAGGGAGAGCGTGAGATTTGTGAATAGATCTATTCGGGACTGACAATCCCACACCTGAACTTCTAGCTACAGTTAGGCAGGCATGCCTGGGGTGACAAATGCCATTTAACTCAACGCTTGAAGAACGTTGGAAAGGTCTCTAGTCATATCAATCATGGTTATACGAGTCACAATATGTATGAATCACCTTTAGTTTGCAAATTTGGCATTCTTCAACAGTTTTATTATACTAAATAGAACTAATACACACTACAACTGGAGAATTTCCAGGGTTTTCAAACAGAACCGATCATGCAATGGTTTCACGTACGAAGCACTTATACATCATGATTAGCATTAGCTAGTCACATGAAGTGTGATTTTTGCATGACACTACAGTTTTCAGTAATAAACATTCATGGTTTTATACAAGATTGAAAACACTACATTTACACTAAAGAAAATATCGGATTTTCTTGAAACTATACGAACACCTTTACAGGCTCATCAACAAGTTTTCATTACAAAATACCACTTATGAACTCACCAGCTTTATGCTGATATTTTTCAAACTGCTTGTATTCTCAGGAAATCAGTAGATAGGTACCTGCTGGATTTTTGAGGAGCTGAAGCAAATAAGAGTCTTATGTTTACACTTTACATACTATATGATGTAATTCAAACAAGTTTCAGACAAGTTCCAAATTGATGTAAACATTTTCATTTAAGTATTCACTGTAATGGTTGTGTTGCTATAATTGCTATTACACATTGGTTATGATGCTATACATGACGTCCTCCACCCCAGAACGTTTTCGCCATTCTGGTTTTGGGGTGTGACAAATTGGTATCAGAGCCTTTGTTTATAGCGAACTAGTATACCAAACCTTACTTGGTATACAACTATAAACACTAAGGGGCCTAAGTGCTCTACACTAAAAGTATACTTTCAAAAATATAAGTATTTTTATAAAAAGGTATATGAGCATGCATACATAACAGAATCAGAGTCATAGGAAGAACAACACAAAAAGTATTTGGATGTTGGGACACTGCGGTTAAACCTGGACAGTTATGTAATCATGTTTAGGGTGAATATAGCCTGATCAACTATATTCATTCAAGACATGACCAACATGTGCTTGGGAATGACGATGGTGTTACAGAGGCCCAAAACTTACCAAAAACATTCATCATAAAATACTATAGGAGTATTTTTTTAGAACCAAATTCAGTGAGGAGATTCATTCCTAGTGTTGCTACCTGTTTTTTCCTTAGCGATAACTTACTTGCATTAGTAACCTTTCATTTCTTGTCGCTTGGTAGAACACTTTATTATCGGGATGAGATATATTTTGTTTCATATATCTTGAGGACTTACCATCCTCTTCTCCCTGATTTTTTCTAGAACAAGATGCCTCTCGAGAGAAGGTCCAACCGAAGGAACAACACTCCGCCACCACCACCTGTAACAACCCGATATTTCAAGACAAAGTATTGACTAAAAGTCAAATGTGGTAATCCCTTTTTGAATTAATTGAAATAACATCAAAATGAAATGTTCGAAAATCTCACTTTGAGTGTACTAAGTGGTAGATATCGTAACAAGGTTCCAAAAACATAAAGAACATTAAAATCCGAGTTATAACGAAGGAGTTATGACCAATCGAAGATCTGCAACAAAACCGACAAAACACTGTTAAGCGTAAAATATGAAATTCCGATAAAATACTTTTTAGCCTTAAGTATCTAAATGAAAGTCGTAGATATCATTAAACCGTAAACATACATAAAAAGAACGCCCAAATCTGACTTCGTATGAGGAAGTTATGATTTTTCGAAGTTTCTGACCTAACAGTAGAAAGCTAAAAACTCGAAATAGAGATCGAGCGGTCTTTAGCCGACACAACCTAAATGAAAGTTGAAGACCCCGACAATAGGAGTACAACAGTAAAAATTCTGACGAAAATGGACATCAGATGAAGGAGTTATGGAATTTAAACGGACTTTTCCAGGCCCGGCCTGTTAAAAATAATATAATAAAAATAAAGTCAAAATTAGCCGACGGAGTCTAAACGAGAATTGTAGAGCCTTTTCACACCTACGCGTGCATATAAAGAACGTCGAAATCGGAGCTCGTACGCAAAAGTTACAGATTTTACAAGTTCGGGACACAAAACGTGATGCTGACTCAGCCTCACGACGTGAGGGAACCATGCTCACGACGTGAGCTCGTGACCGATGGGTTCCAGAGTGTCATCCATGTGAACTCGTCGAAAAGGATCATGCTGACTAAGCCTCACGACGTGAGCAATCCAAAACTCACGACGTGAGACCCCAAATCAGCCCATATAAATAGAAGCTTAAGGGTGTCGGGTTTGGTGCTCATCTCTTTCCATCTAAGTGTCGTTACTCTGCGTGATTACCTCGAGAAGCCTTCCCGAAGCCCCGGTTTTTCATACTCGAGTCCCGAAGGAAGTTCTACACTCCCGAGATCCCCGAGAATCCCGAGATTTCAACTCTCTCTAGTCGAAGTTCTGCTCGATTCTTCTCTCGACTACTTCAAAACAACCACTTCAATCAAGTGAGTTCATACCCCCATTTCTACGCTTTTAACTGATTTTAAATGCTTTTGAACACTTTACGGGGGAGAATACAAGTAAACAAACGGTTAATCCTGTGTGAAAACATCTATCTTTCGTTATACATTTCAGACTGTTTTTAATAACTATCACATGGATCATGTCTAACATACAAAACATCTTACTTTACTTTACCCTCACGGAATGGAATATGAGTATAAATATCATAAGCTCTATATTTACGTTTACATCATATTTAGGGTAACCACTTTCGTTATGACATCTTTATACATACAAGAACATACAAATCATTTTATGCCTTTATTATCATTATGAAAAAGGATAATCGTTACAGAAACAAACATATACATTTTAATACGTGACTTAATTGAGAATTCGTGAGGCATTCATCTTCAATATACCTTTTAAAGGTACCACTAGAAGTCCTGTTTATAACCAGAATCTCCCGTCCGGAGAACGTGACAAGTGTGTATAGATCTATACGGGACTAATGATCCCGCGCCCTGACTGCTAGCTACGGTCCCCGGGGTGACAAGTGTCATCTCATTTCGACGCCTGAAGAACGTCACTACAGGCAAACTATCATAGTACGGTTATAAAAACTCACTGGATAGACAATTATTATGGTATTACGTTTTAATGGGGAAAAGTAACAAATACAGTTCTTTTCACATTCAAATACAAATCTTCTTGTAGTTTTGTTTTATAATAAGACTATACATCATCTTTTGAGCATGTCATATTTGCTTACAGGTTACGGTCTTGGACATTTAAGACTGCATCTTATTTAGGAAAATATAGGATTTTCCCGGTACAAATACACACAGTTTATACAACGATCTTTCATACTCATTACATACATTTGTTAGAAAATATCGGATTTTCTGGAAAACCTACACAAACTTTCGAATGACATTCATTTTATCAAAACACTACTTATGAACTCACGAACTTTGTTGTTGACACTTTTTCTTTGAAATAACTTGTATTTGCAAGAAAACGCTAAGTCAGGTAGCAACTACTTTTTGAAGACTAACGCGCTGGCGTTAGTAACATATTTTGGATCACCATATTGTATTTGATATTTAAACATGTAACACATACAATTATGTAAACTTTTCAAATATATTTATATTATGGTGGTGTGTACTTTCTTTACTATTCAATTGTTTTATACTGTGCATGACGTCCTCCGCCCCCGAACGTTTCCGCCATTCTGGTTTGGGGGTGTGACAGATTGGTATCAGAGCATTGTTTATAGTGAACTAAGTATATTAAAACCATTTTTTTTATATACAACTATAAACACAACTGGGCAAAAACACTCTGAGTGAGAGTTATACTTTTAAAATGAAATTTTTATAAAGTATACAGGCATACATTATATAACAGGGTCAGTATCATAATGAAAACAATATAGAAGTATTATAGATGAGTTGTACAATACAGGTATGCCTTGGGATATGTAATCGGGACTGGGATGAATATAGCCTGATCAACTATATTTGTCTGAGAGCCGAACTGCGTATGCCAGGGGATAGCTACCGTGGACAACAAGTCTAAAACTTACCAAACTTATAAACTTTAGAATCAAACATAACATTTAGAATACTATAGGAGTATATTATGCATACCCTAGTTTAACTTTAATAATTAGCCTTATGTGCCTTAATTCTAGACAATTCTTATACCCCTATTCTCGTACAGACACAATGGCCGGATTCCATCTACCAGGAGACCCCTACTACCCGATCCAAGACAGTGGAGAAGGGATAAAGAATGATCCAGAAGAAGAAATGCAAGAAGACCCAGACTCAGATCCCGAAGACAATAACCTACCCTTAGTGGCTTCGATCCAAAACCCTAATCCTCGACCGGAATTTCATGGCTCGACACCTATATGGGCAACCAACCTGAATAGGTGGAGTCGCGAACAGGGTCAACCCCTTCCATACAATGGAGACCGAAGCTTCTACAATCTGAGCGAGGAAGGATCAACAGACAGAGTCCTTCCTATATTGGTTCGCCGAATTTCTCGCATTGATGAACAAGGAAGGACAACCATCCATCAAACTGAGGAGAATGATGCGAGCACTGGAGTCAATACAGTTCGCATCCGATAGTTAGGATTAGCTCATGGTAGAATCGTAAATCAAAATGAGGCCTGCAGAGAGAGCTAACTGCAACTCAAACTGAAGTTAGGGAACTTAGAGCACACCAGGCAAGGTATGAAATGCGTATGCTCGAGATGGAGCATCAGTTGGCAGAACCAAAGGCTCACCAGAACAGTTCCCGTCACGAGTAGGGGATACTCTACTCGCTCCTTCTTTTGGTTTGTGAATAACCTTCGTACGTACTCCGAGTAGTACTCTTTTCATGTAAATATTCCCGTCTAGCAATTACTGTTTCACTAGATCTCTAAGCTGTCAAGTTTTTCCCTGTTTGGTATATTGTAGACCTACTCCAAGGTCAAATTTTCCGAATTCTATGTAACTTCTATACCAACTATTATGACAGACTTCTTGTTTCTTCTAAAAAGATCATCATTATCAACCGATGCTTTGGGCTTTGTAAACAGTTCGTGTCATAAACTGTTATAGCAACTCACTACACCGTCCCTGTTGATCTAATCTAATGTAGTTCAATGTTATTGAACTCAACAACACTGGCAAAGTTTTGCCACCATTTCGTATGTAACCCTATAGCTGGAAATGCCTTCTCGCTATTCAAACATAATCAATCCTTCAATAAATCCAACTTTCATATCACCTACACCCTTTAGAAAGAGAGACAGTTACCATATAATAACAAACCTTTACAACTTCAACTAAGGAAAAATCAAAGCAATGACGGAGATTAAATATGCCTGAGGAAAAGCAAGGACGACGTGTATGTAGATACCAGGCTATGACAAATAAGTACCACCGAGGATAAGACAAAGAATAGAGGAAACCACTCGTGAAGCATGCGAGGTGGTAGAGAACCTGATACGTCAGACTAATAAGTAATAGTTATTATTATCTAATGAGTTGGTAATTATATTACTCACGCTATGAGATAGGTACGTCACATCCTTCTTCATAACTCGAGATAGTAAGAAAGATACCCTCTTCCAAAACCTATGAAACTAGATCGACTAAAGATTTCAACATCCATACCCTAATTTGCTTAAACTTAACTTAAAAACAATACCTATTTAACCTCCCTTCATAAATACATCATAAGGATGTAGGTCGAAGCATTAGAAACCGAATATCAGAATCAGAAATTGTACTCATAGAATTCAACCAAGAACTACCGTAGTTAGCTAACCGACTCGTTTCACATCATGTAGCAGAATCATGTCTTCACATGGAAGTAACCAACCAACCAACGAAACACCACTCCTGCATATTGACTCAGCTACTTTTCAAGCTGCGGTCACAGCCGCCGTGACAGTCATCATGGCACATCTCAACGCAAGAAACACTAGTAAAACTGGAATGGATGTCAAAAATTCAAATGTTTGTATCAACCAAGGAAATCAACGAATGTCTACCCACAAGGATACTCCAAACCACAAACCTAGTAACACGAAACGAAGGTTCGGGAATGGAAAATGGGGCAGTTCAAAACAAGGGTCTACCAAAAGACAACAGATAGTGACAGCTCGCGTTGTTACTGTTCCTATCACCCCCACACCCACAAGGCCGTACAACGGCAACCAGCCTAAGTGCAACCGATGCAACTTTCATCATCACGGACCCTGCCGTGAAATGCATTGCACTAGGTGCAATAGTAAGGGACACACCATCCGCTACTGCAGGGAACCAACCCAACAAACCGCTCCAGCCACAAATGCCATAGTAAACCGTACTTGTTATGAGTGCGGAGCTACGGGGCACTTCCGAAGGGACTGCCCTAAGGCAAACAACAGGAATGCTGGTGGAGGAGGCCAAGTATTCGCAATGGGCCAAGAGGAAATCGTTGCAGATCCCACGGTTATTCCGGGTACGTTTTTTCCTCGATAGCTCATTTTCATGCATTCCATTTGATAATAGGAGCGGAGAGGAGTTTCGTGAGCCATAGTTTTAAAAATCTACTCAAACAAACACCCCAATCATTAAGCAAAACCTTCATTATGATAATAACAAAGATAGACTAAAAGAACTGAAAACACATATGTAGATTGCACTATCCCACTAACAAACACTTTTACTAATCGACTTCTCTATTGATACGATAAGAAGTTCCCATATAGCTGCTAGAAATGGATTGGCTTAGTCTTCACCATACCAATTGCATGTGCTATGAAAAGACCCTTTGCGTTAACCACCGACTAATAAAACTCTTCTAACATATAACGATAAACCCGACACAACTTCCAAATCGTCTCCATATCAAAAATCCCGTAGCACTCATGTGAAAAGTACTATCTCCTTTACAACCTACCCGAAGTATTCCCGACAGACCACTTGGGAATAAGCACGCATACAGTGAGTCAAGTTCAAACGCAGAGGCTAGGAATAAATACAGTTAACCTATCACTACAAAGTGTGTATGCCAATTGTATACACAAGGCGATGATAGACGGACCCGGTATGATTTCAGCCATGAAATTCAAGACAGAAATGACCTGTATTACGAGTAATCAATACTAACATTTAGAAGAACATAGACAATTAAACTCAAATCCACACGATCTCTACCATGCAAAACAATAGACAGGATAATGAAGATCCGCTGGAACACCCACGCTAAGAGTTGGATTCAGTAGAGAACCTACATCCGAGAGATCGTGCGACTTCATGGAGTACCAATATCTATCATCTCGGACCGAGACAGTAGATTCACTTCAAGGTTCTGGCAGACGCTACAGAAAGCTTTAGGAACTGGGCTTGACATGAGTACAGCCTATCACCCACAAACTGACGGGCAGAGTGAGAGAACGATCCAAACCCTAGAAGACATGTTGCGAGCATGTGTAATCAATTTCGGTAAAGCATGGGACGTCCACTTGCCATTGGTGGAGTTCTCTTATAACAACAGTTATCACACTAGCATCAAGACTGCGCCATTCGAAGCCCTTTACGGCCGCAAGTGTAGATCACCTCTATGCTGGGCGGAGGTGGGCGACACGCAGTTGGCGAAAGGTCTAGTCCCTGATAGTACTCTCACTGGTCCGGAAATCATAAGGGAAATGACTGAAAAGATCGTTCAAATTCGAGAGCGACTGAAAGCCTCACGAGATAGACAAAAGAGCTATGCTGACAAAAGGCGAAAACCCTTGGAATTTCAGGTTGGTGACCGCGTTCTACTGAAGGTCTCACCCTGGAAGGGCATGATACGCTTCGGGAAACGTGGAAAGCTAAACCCAAGGTACATTGGACCCTTCGAAATTACTGCAAGGATTGGTCCAGTAGCTTATAGACTCCAACTTCCAATCGAACTTAACAAAGTACATCCGGTGTTCACGTGTCTAACTTGAAGAGGTGTCTATCCGACGAAACCCTTGTAATTCTACTCGAGGAAATCGAGCTGAATTGAAAATCTTAACTTTGTGGAAGAACCCGTCGAAATCATGGATAGGGAAATCAAACGAACTAAGCAGAGTCGCATACCAATAGTGAAGGTTCGCTGGAATGCTAAACGGGGACCCGAATTCACTTGGGAGCGAGCAGATCAGATGCAACAAAAGTACCCGCATCTTTTCCCTAGTTCATAAACTTTTGCTTCGTAATCAATTTCGGGACGAAATTCCCTCTATCGGGGGGATGATGTAACAACCCGATATTTCAAGACAATGTATTGACTAAAAGTCAAATGTGGTAATCCCTTTTTGAATTAATTGAAATAACATCAAAAATGAAATGTTCGAAAGTCTCACTTTGAGTGTACTAAGTGGTAGATATCGTAACAAGGTTTCCAAAAACATAAAGAACATTAAAATCCGAGTTATAACGAAGGAGTTATGACCAATCGAAGATCCGCAACAAAACCGACAAAACACTATTAAGCGTAAAATACGAAATTCCGATAAAATACTTTTTAGCCTTAAGTATCTAAATGAAAGTCGTAGATATCATTAAACCGTAAACATACATAAAAAGAACGCCCAAATCTGACTTCGTATGAGGAAGTTATGATTTTTCGAAGTTTCTGACCTAACAGTAGACAGCTAAAAACTCGAAATAGAGATCGAGCGGTCGTTAGCCGACACAACCTAAATGAAAGTTGAAGACCCCGACAATAGGAGTACAACAGTAAAAATTCTGACGAAAATGGACATCAGATGAAGGAGTTATGGAATTTAAACGGACTTTTCCAGGCCCGGCCTGTTAAAAATAATATAATAAAAATAAAGTCAAAATTAGCCGACGGAGTCTAAACGAGAGTTGTAGAGCCTTTTCACACCTACGCGTGCATATAAAGAACGTCGAAATCGGAGCTCGTACGCAAAAGTTACGGATTTTACAAGTTCGGGACACAAAACGTGATGCTGACTCAGCCTCACGACGTGAGGGAACCATGCTCACGACGTGAGCTCGTGACTGATGGATTCCAGAGTGTCAGCCATGTCAACTCGTCGAAGAGCGTCATGCTGACTAAGCCTCACGACGTGAGCAATCCAAAACTCACGACGTGAGACCCCAAATCAGCCCCTATAAATAGAAGCTTAAGGGTGACGGGTTTGGTGCTCATCTCTTTCCATCTAAGTGCCGTTACTCTGCGTGATTACCTCGAGAAGCCTTCCCGAAGCCCCGATTTTTCATACTCGAGTCCCGAAGGAAGTTCTACACTCCCGAGATCCCTGAGAATCCCAAGATTTCAACTCTCTCTAGTCGAAGTTCTGCTCGATTCTTCTCTCGACTACTTCAAAACAACCACTTCAATCAAGTGAGTTCATAACCCCATTTCTACGCTTTTAACTGATTTTAAATGGTTTTGAACACTATACGGGGGAGAATACAAGTAAACAAACGGTTAATCCTATGTGAAAACATCTATCTTTCGTTATACATTTCAGACTGTTTTTAATAACTATCACATGGATCATGTCTAACATACAAATCATCTTACTTTACTTTACCCTCACGGAATGGAATATGAGTATAAATATCATAAGCTCTATTTATACGTTTACATCATATTTAGGGTATCCACTTTCATTATGACATCATTATACATAGAAGAACATACAAATCATTTTATGCCTTTATTATCATTATGAAAAAGGATAATCTTTACAGAAACAAACATATACATTTTAATACGTGACTTAATTGAGAATTCGTGAGGCATTCATCTTCAATATACCTTTTAAAAGTACCACTAGAAGTCCTGTTTATAACCAGAATCTCCCATCCGGAGAACGTGACAAGTGTGTATAGATCTATACGGGACTAATGATCCCGCGCCCTGACTGTTAGCTACAGTCCCCGGGGTGACAAGTGTCATCTCATTTCGACGCCTGAAGAACGTCGCTACAGGCAAACTATGATAGTACGGTTGTAAAAACTCACTGGATAGACAATTATTATGGTATTACATTTTAATGGGGAAAAGTAACAAATACAGTTCTTTTCACATTCAAATACAAATCTTCTTGTAGTTTTGTTTTATAATAAGACTATACATCATCTTTTGAGCATGTCATATTTGCTTACAGGTTACGGTCTTGGACATTTAAGACTGCATCTTATTTAGGAAAATATAGGATTTTCCCGGTACAAATACACACAGTTTATACAACGATCTTTCATACTCATTACATACATTTGTTAGAAAATATCGGATTTTCTGGAAAACCTACACGAACTTTCGAATGACATTCATTTTATCAAAACACTACTTATGAAGTCACCAACTTTGTTGTTGACACTTTTTCTTTGAAATAACTTGTATTCTCAGGAAAACGCTAAGTCAGGTAGCAACTACTTTTTGAAGACTAACGCGCTGGCGTCAGTAACATATTTTGGATCACCATATTGTATTTGATATTTAAACATGTAACACATACAATCATGTAAACTTTTCAAATATATTTATATTATGGTGGTGTGTACTTTCTTTACTATTCAATAGTTATGATACTGTACATGACGTCCTCCGCCCCCGAATGTTTCCGCCGTTCTGGTTTGGGGGTGTGACACCACCACCCCCTCAGTTTGACCCCGTCATGTTCCAGGCAGTAGTTACCGCCGCCGTGACTGCAACAATGGCACAAGTGAACACTGCAGAAGCTGGAGGTGGAACCGACCCTCAAAGACAAGACGGAAGTCAGGGACAACAAAAGGAGTGTTCCTACAAGGACTTCATGACTGCAAAGCCCAAGTCCTTCAACGGAAACGGAGGAGTCATCGCTCTGACTCGATGGTTCGAGAAGATCGAATCCATCTTCGAAATTTGCGCCTGTGCCGAAGCCAACAAGGTGAAGTTCGCCGCCTGCACCTTCATCGAACGAGCCTTGACCTGGTGGAACCGTCAAGTCAAATCCCTAACCCTGCCAGTGGCTAATGCCATGGGTTGGGAAAGACTGAAGGAACTCATGCTTGCTGAATACTGCCCGAGGGGCGAGGTGCAAAAGTTGGAGCACGAACTTTGGAATCTGAAGATGAAGGGATCTGACATTGGTGCCTACACTGCTAGATTCTGTGATCTGGCTCTCCTTTGTCTGGGAATGGTCACCCCGGAAAGCAAAAAGATCGAGAGGTACATCTGGGGGCTGACGGCCCCAACCAAAGGGAACGTCTTGGCTGCTAGACCGACTACATTTGATAGCGCCAAGTGTCTGGCGCAGACTCTGATCGATCATGGAGTCGACCTAGATGAGGTGGCAACTGTCTCTGAGCCACAAAAGGAAAATGGTGGGAAGAAGAAGAAATCCTGGAACAAACGGAAGAGCCAGTCTTCGCAGGAGCCTTCCAAGAAACAACAAAAAGTGGCAGTTCATGCTGCTACTACTCCTGCTGCTACTCCAGCTGCTGTTCCAACCACCCAAGCTCCTACCAGTGGTTACGCTGGGAAGCTACCCCTGTGCAACAAGTGTAACTTTCATCATCACGGACCCTACCGTGAGTTGAGTTGCAACAGCTATGGAAGGAAGGGACACACAGCTCGATACTGCAAGACACCAACCCAACCAATCAACCAGGCTCTGGGAGCGGGTGCTGGTCAAGCTTGTTATGGATGTGGAGGGGCTGGACACTTCAGGAGAAACTGCCCCAAAGCAACAACTGGTGGCAATACAGGAAGAGTTCTGGCGATGGGCCAGGAGGAAGCAATCGCTGATCCTACCGTTGTTATGGGTACGTTCCTCCTTGACAACTCTTATGCATGCATTCTTTTCGATTCTGGTGCGGAGAGGAGTTTTGTTAGTCATGCATTCAAACATCTACTCAAATGCAAATCCCAACCTCTAACTGAAACATTCACCGTCGAGATGGCTAACGGAAGGAAAGAGAGTACTAACGACATATTCATAGGTTGTACCCTTACCCTAGACAATTACTCCTTTCCCATCGACCTGATGCTCGTGTCCATCTAGAGCTTCGATGTCATTATCGGCATGGACTGGTTAAGCTCCAATCGTGCTGATATTCTTTGCTTCGAGAAAGCTATCCGTCTTAATCTTCCCTCTGGTGAAGCCCTCATGATTTATGGAGATAATCTTAGCTCGATCCTTCGTATCGTTTCATGCATCAAGGCCCAGAAGTATCTGCGAAAGGAATGCCATGCATTCCTAGCACACGTCGTTGATGAGACACAAAAAGTTAAAGACCTCGAGAGTCTTCCCGAAGTCTGCAATTTTCCTGATGTCTTCCCCGAAGATCTCCCAGGAATCCCTCCTGAGCGCCAAGTCGAGTTTCGTATCGACTTAATCCCCGGAGCTACTCCTGTAGCTAAATCCCCTTATCGTTTAGCGCCAGCAGAAATGCAAGAGTTATCCAGCCATCTCAATGAGCTGATCAGCAAGGGATTTATAAGGCCGATTTCCTCACCCTGGGGACCTCCGATCTTATTCGTGAAAAAGAAAGATGGATCCTTTTGGATGTACATTGACTACCGAGAGCTGAACAAGCTGACCATCAATAACCGTTATCCCTTACCCAGGATCGACGATCTCTTCGACCAACTTCAGGGAGCCAACTATTTCTCAAGGATAGATATAAGATCAGGGTACCATCAGTTGCAGGTTCACGAGAATGATGTGCCCAAAACAGCATTCCGAACTCGCTATGGACACTACGAGTTTGTAGTAATGCCCTTTGGTCTGACCAACGCACCGGCAGTATTCATGGACCTGATGAATCGGGTGTGCTGCCCTTTCATAGACAAGTTCGTGATCGTGTTCATCGACGATATACTTGTCTATTCGCGGAGTGAGAATGATCATAAACAACACTTGAGGCAGGTATTGGAAACATTAAGAGCAGAGAAGTTATACGTGAGATTTTCGAAGTGTGAGTTCTGGATCAGGGAGGTAAATTTCCTTGGTCACGTGACTAGCAAGGAAGGAATACACGTGGACCCTTACAAGATAAAAGTGATTGAAAATTGGTCTGCACCAAAGACACCCACAGAAATCCGGCAATTCTTGGGTCTCGCAGGCTATTATCGCAGGTTCATCCAGAACTTCTCCAGAATCGCTAAGCCTTTAACTACCCTGACACAGAAAGGTGTAACCTTTAGTTGGGGAGTCAATCAAGACACTGCATTTCAAACCTTGAAGAAGGCTCTGTGCAGCGCACCTATCTTGTCCCTGCCCGAAGGGACGGGAGACATCGTTGTCTACTGTGATGCATCCAATCAAGGCCTAGGCTGTGTGCTCATGCAACGAGGAAAGGTTATCGCCTATGCCTCGAGGCAGTTGAAAACACACGAGGTCAATTACACAACTCACGATGTAGAGTTGGGAGCAGTGGTCTTTGCATTAAAGATCTGGAGACACTCTCTCTATGGAACCAAGTGCACCATTTTCACCGATCAGAAGAGATTGCAGCACATCTTTGATCAGAAGGAGCTAAACATGAGACAACGGCGATGGGTAGAGTTACTCAGTGACTATGAGTGTGAGATTCGCTACCATCCCGGCAAAGCCAATGTAGTAGCAGATTCCCTCAGTCGGAAGGAGTATTCAGGGTGAAAGGTGAATGCACTAACGATGACCATTCATTCCCATTTATCCGCGCAAATCAGAGAGGCTCATCTGGAAACCCTAAAACCAGAGAAAGTGGCGGATGAAGCCTTGCGAGGAATGGAAAAGAACTTGGAGATCAAGGGAGACGGAGTGTACTATTTTATGAACCGGATCTGGACCCCAAAGTTCGGTGGTTATAGGGAGGTTGTCATGAACGAAGCTCACAAAACTAGATACTCCATTCATCTAGGTTCGGAAAAGATGTACCTCGATCTCAAGAAGTTGTATTGGTGGCCAAACATGAAAGCATAGATCGCTACCTTCGTGGGAAAGTGCCTGACTTGCGCCAAGGTGAAGGTCGAATATCAGAAGCCCTCAAGCCTACTCCACCAGCCAGATATACCTGAGTGGAAGTGGGAAAGGATTACAATGGATTTCATCACAAAGTTGCCCAAGTCTCCGAGTGGGCACGACGCCATCTGGGTAATTGTCGACCGACTGACTAAATCCGCCCACTTCCTGCCGATCAAGGAAAACTTCAAAATGGAGAGACTCACACGAATCTACATCCAAGAGATAGTCCGACTGCACGGTGTGCCTGTGTCCATTATCTCCGATCGAGATAGCAGGTTCACCTCGAGATTTTGGTAGTCCCTGTAGAAAGCTCTTGGAACTAAGTTCGATATGAGCACGGCTTATCATCCACAGACAGATGGACAAAGTGAGAGAACAATTCAGACATTGGAAGATATGTTGAGAGCCTGTGTCATCAACTTCGGCATGTCATGGGACACTTATTTACCCTTGGTCGAGTTTTCCTACAACAACAGCTACCATACCAGCATCAAGGCTGCGCCGTTTGAAGCCCTCTATGGCCGTAAGTGCAGATCCCCTCTGTGCTGGGCTGAGGTCGGTGACACGCAGCTAGCCAGGGGTCAAGTCCCCGGCAGCACTCTCACTAGTCCCTAAATCATCCGCGAAACCACAGAAAAGATCATACAAATCCGAGAACGACTGAAGGCCTCATGAGATAGACAAAAGAGCTACGCCGATAAACGACGAAAACCCTTGGAGTTCCAGGTTGGAGACCGTGTCCTGCTAAAGGTCTCACCCTGGAATGGCATGATACGCATTGGAAAGCGTGGAAAGCTAAATCCAAGATACATAGGACCCTTCGAGATCCTCGCTAGAATCGGTCCCGTAGCCTACAAACTTCGTCTACCCCGAGAACTTAACAACATTCATCCTGTCTTCCACGTTTCGAATCTTAAGAAATGCTTATCTGAAGAAACCCTCGTGGTCCCTCTCGATGAGATTGAAATCAACGAGAACCTAAACTTTGTGGAAGAACCGGTCGAAATCATGGATAGAGAAATCAAACGAACGAAACAAAGTCGCATCCCGATAGTGAAGGTTCACTGGAATGCCAAGTAGGGACCTGAATTCACTTGGGAGCGTGAAGATCAGATGAAACAGAAGTATCCGCATCTCTTTGCTAATTCATGATTTGTATTCTATGTTCGAATTTCGGGACGAAATTCCCTCTAACAGGGGGATGATGTGACAACCCGAAATTTTTTCCGTTATCTATACCCGATTTCCATTAATAAAAATTAGGTTTTGTTTTATTCCGTCAAATTTATTTAGGAAAAGACTCTACGATTTTAAATCAATAATATGTATTTTATACAAGTCGGAATAAACCGGGAATCATGCGAAAAACTTGAAACTTCCTCGAAAATCACCGAGTTCACAGTCAGGACGAGTTTACGACCGTAAACTCGTGTAGATCGTAAACCCGTTTACGGTCAGGAGAACCCCTCCCCTTTGACCGAGAACTCTACCCTATATATAGAGTATTTGGCCTTCATTTCCCACTTTAAACACTTCAAAGACTTTCTCTCTCTACTCTCTCTCTACCTTCATCGAGTTTCCTTCAAGATCTTCAAGTTATCTTCAAGAATCCTCAAGAACACCTTAGTGTTTTGGACCGAAAGCACCTTTATTTGCCTTCAAATCGTAAGTATCATTCTCTTATACTTATATCTAGTTAGGATTCTTGAGTTTTGCCTTGAAATCGTCACTTTTCCATGAACAAAAGGTGTTTACGGTCTAGTGCATCTCCTTAGACCGTACACCCTTCAATAACCGTATATTCATGGGCCGTAAACCCATGAACCGTAAACCCATGGACCGTAAACCCTATGACCGTAAGGTCATTAGACCGTAAACCCATGGACCGTAAACCCGTGACCATACAGTCCTGATTACGGTCGCAAACTCCCCTCTTCAATCACATGTGATTCTAACACTTAGTTTTAAGTGTTTCCTAGTCCCTAAGGTGGTTCTTTCCATAACAAATAGTGTTATGCCCGCACCTAATACGTATATGTACTTCTACATGCTAAATAGGATCCGTTTGTGCCCGAGGCTTTATTTGACCCTCAGCAGTTCCTAGCAACTTACACTCGAATCCCACATCAAACTGTGAGTTCATACCCCTACACTTTTACTGGTTTTATAACGTTTTCAGGGGGGGGATACAAGCTAAACCATAAATGCTTTTGTAAATTAATACAAAGAGATTATAACAAGTATAAAACTCATGCAATTCTCATACTTTAACCCTTTTGTACTGTGTTGAGCATAAGGGACATTTTCACAAAAATTGCATAGTTTTCCGGACACGATATTCACTACACTATACATGCAAACTATAATTGGTATAGTTTGGGATTTTCTAAACATAACATGTACAAAAACTTTCATTACTAAACATATGCACTAAGACAGAAATAGTTACAGTTTACATCACTACATTATCATGGTATTCATAACTGTAATTATCACTACATACGATATACATACGGATTTCACTACGGTAAAACGCTACAACACTACATGTAAATTAGATTGTACGATACTGTGAGGCGCTACTTCAATACTGTACCCTTAGGTGTACAGGGATAAATCCTATCATAGTATAACCAGAGTCTCCTGGAGGGAGAGTGTGAGATTTCTGAATAGATCTATTCGGGACTGACAATCCTACACCTGAACCTCTAGCTACAGTTAGGCAGGCATGCCTGGGGTGACAAATGCCATTTAACTCAACGCCTGAAGAACGTTGGAAAGGTCTCTAGTCATATCAAGCATGGTTATATGACTCACAATATGTATAAATCACCTTTAGTTTGCAAATCTGGCATTCTTCAACAGTTTTATTTATACTAAATAGAACTAATACACACTACAACCGGAGAATTTCCATGGTTTTCAAACAGAAGCGATCATGCAATGGTTTCACGTACGAAACACTTATACATCATGATTAGCATTAGCTAGTCACATGAAGTATGATTTTCGCATGACACTACAGTTTATAGGCTCATCAACAAGTTTTCATTACAAAATACCACTTATGAACTCACCAGCTTTATGCTGATATTTTTCAAACTGCTTGTATTCTTAGGAAATCAGTAGATAGGTACCTGCTGGATTTTTGAGGAGCTGAAGCAAATAAGAGTCTTATGTTTACACTTTACATACTATATGATGTAATTCAAACAAGTTTCAGACAAGTTCCAAATTGATGTAAACATTTTCATTTAAGTATTCACTGTAATGGTTGTGTTGCTATAATTGCTATTACACATTGGTTATGATGCTATACATGACGTCCTCCACCCCAGAACGTTTCCGCCATTCTGGTTTTGGGGTGTGAAACATCTCGTGAGGTGTTTTGGAAACCTTTTTGGTAGGGACTAGATTAATGATATGGGCGACAGTCTCTAAGGCATACCCCCAGAATGAGATATGTAACGAAGCTCGACTCATCATTGAACAAACCATGTCTAGCAAGGTTCTATTGCGTCTCTCAGCCACACCATTAAGCTGTGGTGTCCTAGGTGGCGTAAATTGTGAAACAATTCCACATTCCTTAAGATAGTCAAGGAACTCGATACTCAGATACTCTCCTCCACGATCGGATCGCAACATCTTTATCTTCCTGCCCAATTGATTTTCCACTTCGTGCTTAAACTCTTTGAACTTTTCAAAGGTTTCTGACTTATGCTTGATTAAGTAGATATAGCCATACCTACTGTAATAATCAGTAAAAGTCACATAGAAGCGGTTAGCATCCCTTGTGCTGGTTCTGAATGGTCCACACACATCAGTGTGTATAAGGTCCAACAAACCTTCACCCGTTTCACAAGTACCAATGATGGGTGACTTGGTCATCTTTCCAAGTAAACAAGACTCGCAAGTGTCATCCGACTTTAAGTCGAATGACTCCAAAACTCCATGCTTTTGGAGTTGGGCTATGCGCTTTTTGTTGATATGTCCAAGACGACAATACCACAAGCATGCCTTGTCCAAAACATTGGACAAATCAATATTCAACACATTATTTCCTAGGTTATCTACAACATTCACAGTTTCATAGACACCATTACAAGGTAATGCTTCAAAATAAAATACACCATTATAATAAGCATAAATAGCGCCAACTTCATTATTAAACAATAAGGTAAAACCTTGTTTGTACAAACTATGAAAGGAAATAATATTTCTCGCCATATCGGCCGAGTAACAACAATTATTCAAATCTAAATTTAAACCATTACTAAGTAATAAAGAGTAAACTCCAATCTTGGTCACATGCGACATTTTCCTATTTCCCATGATTAAGTTTATCTTCCCGTGCTTCACATCCCTACTTCTTTTTAGTCCCTGCAAATCAGAACACATGTGAAATCCACAACCTGTATCAAGGACCCAAGAATTAGCATGTGTTGAGTTATTAGATTGAATAGTGTAAATACCTAGAAAGGAGAGTATGATCTTCCCATCCTTTATGTCCTTCTGATGTTACGAATCCAGTCATTGAAGTTTGAGCCATCAAGAATGACTCTCCCACATAGGTTCATGAGAGAGAAAGAGCCTGAAGGAATTGGTATTGAAGCATTGTTTGGGATAGACATCTGAAAAGGAAGAAGAACAAAGTTTAGATTAGATGAGAATCCTTAATATTACACCCAAATGAAATATTACGGCTAGGACCTAACACAATATTCTACAATTGCGAAGAGGGATGCCGTAATCCAATTGTAAAATATTTGAAGGTAGGTAAATGAAGATTTACCAATTTCCACCATGAAAAACGAAATAGTTTATTAAGTTTTAATTGTTTTGAAATTCCTAGATACTTGAGATTCATTGAACTTTTCAATGGCATGTTTAAATCCCAATTGTGCCCTTCAAGTTTGTGATTGGGATGCTGAGGATCACCAACAAGGTGTGAATAACCATGCAAATTAACTTGGTACACCCAATGTTACAAATCACCTAAACAATGTGTCGGTTAAACACACACACTCCATTGATCTATGATTAACATCAAGCTACCCTTTGACACACATTGTCAGTCCCCAGATTAGTGTGCCGGTTAACCACACAAGCTCCACTAACGACTTAACAAGGTGCAAAGTGTAATTTCATGGATTAGAACCATTTTCACATTTTTCCTAAAGTAACTAAGCTTGTGAATTTAATAAAAGTTTAGTTACTTTATATTTATCATTATACTTTTAATGAGGGAGAATTAGTGTCCTATCCTACCCGTTCGACTAACGACCCTCCACCAATCAAGGAAGCGGTGGGTGAGAGTGGACACCCATTAAACCACCATTTTATAGGCAGTAACCTTATACCCCCCTAATAGACCGGCTTCATGAATGAGGCCTACTAACGGTAAGACTAACTTGTTCTTATACACACACACACACACACACACATATATATATATATATATATATATATATATTATTAAACTTATAATATTATAAAGTATAAGGGTTGAATTTTAAATTTTAAAACTCTAGGGTTTGGAATTAAAGTTTCATTAGTGAGACTTTTGCAAATTCCAAAACTTGAGGGAATGTTTTATAACTTGTCAAAACTCTTCACATTCATAACATATGAGTTTAATTGGATTTTAATGTATGAGACCTTTCATTTTCCATAACTTGAGGACAAGTGATGGAGGTCATTAAAATTCATTTAGATCATTTTCTAACAACTAAAATTATCACATAATTCATGGATGATATAACTAAACTCATAAACAAGATAATTCTAAGTCAACAATTTACAAGTGATTTGTTTATCATATAAAACAACAATTTTCTCAAAACTTTGACAATTATCTTGTGGTTGGATGAGTACAAACACTACCATATCATAAAAAACATTTCCAATGATCCAAAACAGTTTGTGGTAGTGTTCCCAATCCAAACCAGGCTAAGAAACTCGATATTCTGCAAACAGATCCTTCAACTCGTCGAGTGCATGAACTGACTCGCCGATTTGCTCTGTTTACTGAGTGGGCTCGTCGAGTCTGTTCATGGACTCGGCAAGTTTTTTTCCAAAGCATTCACCCTAGCTACCATACAATTGAAGCTATATAATATAAAACTTAGTTTAGATGCTTACCTCTTGAGTAGGGTAGACTTCTTGACCTTTGAAAGCTTGAGCACCTCAAGTGTGATGCCTCTAATGGTTCACAAACACCAATATGCAAGAGGAGGCTTTAATAGAATAAGTTACTTCACTCTAAAGATGGTGTAGCAGATTTTGGCTCATGAGGGTTCTATTTATAATGTGGCAAATGCTAGGGTTACACTTTGTAAACCCTAATGCTCCATGACTTTTCACATTCTTATGCTCCATGGGTTTAACCTCCATGGACTATCCATGAATTATCTTATTGGTTTAGCCCATCTAAATAATCATGGATCATTGGCCCACATTATAAGAATCATTGATTTACATAATCAATCCCCATATATTTAATTAGTCTCTTTTGACCATAAAATTAATTCTTGATCAACACTAATTAAATAATATGATTTCATATTAATATATTATACTTGTAATATATTAATAAATCATAAATAACCTTACTCTCAAAAATCCATCTTATCAAATTGCACTAGTGAAGGCAACCCAAAAGGACCATGCTACTATCGAGTCAAGTACATCCCAGTTATAGTTATGGGCTTAGACACCAAATCCAAAACTTTCTTGTTGCAGTTGCTACAATGCATCTCCCGACAAGATCCACTGAGGTGCAAGTTGCACTTGCCGCATTTGGGTAGGCTCCCAGCATATTGTTTCGTTGGTTCTGGGGAGGTAGGGACGGTGGCAGCATGGACTGCCACGATTTGTTGTCTCTTTGAGGGCTCTTGTGCCGGATGGCCCTTCTTCTTGATCCAGAACTTCCTTTTGTTGTCTCCCCTTTTTGTTTGTTCGAGGGTGGCCGTCATAAAGCCCTGACAGACTCCATGATCCAGAAGCGTTTGGCACTGTCAAAAGTGGATGCGTTTGCAGATACCACATTTCCTTGAATCTGGGGGGATAGTCCCCAGATGTAACGTTCCACCTTTTTGCTTTCCGGGGTGACATTCCCGGGACATAGCACCGCCAGGTCGCTGAACCTGGTAGTATATGCTGCTACATCGGAGCCCTTCATTGTGAGGCTCTAGAGTTCTTGGTCCAGCTTCTGTACTTCGCCACTGAGGCAGTATTCCTCTATCATCATGATTTTCAGGTCCTCCCAGCTCATAGAGTTGGCCGCTAGGAGGGTTAGTGATTTGACGTGGCGGTTCCACCAGGAGAGGTCCCCATCAACGAAGGTGCAAGCCACGAATTTGAACTTGCTCTCTTCTGAGCATGCGCAGATCTTGAATACTAACTCTGTCTTCTCGAACCATCTTGTCAAGGCAATGACGCCTCCGCTGCCATAGAAGGATTTGAGTTTGTAGTTTGAGAAGTCCTTATAGGAGCATCCTGTTGTGCGTCCATGGCTTTCGCCCTGGTTAGCACTATTGGTACCATTTCCAGTCCCATTGTTACCATTTGTACTAATATGTGCCACGGCGGCGCCCACAGCGGCTGTTACAACAGTTTGAAAGACGATAGAATCCATCTGTGGAGGTGGTGGCGGTGGTGGCGGTGGTGGTGGAGCTGATGATGTGTTGTTGACACGCCTGATTATTCTGCGTGGTGGCATACTTCTACCATAAATTTGAAAGATGGAATGATAATAAGTCTTCAATAGTGGATAATAGTCGGGTATTATGAAAATGGAATGTCTCAGTTATATATGTATTATGTCCCATCCTTATTTTAACTTTTATGCAATTCATAAATAGAAATCTACTATAATAAGTAAACAATTGCACAATAATTTATGAATTTAGATAGCAAACCCCAATGAAATAAAATGCACGCCAATTTCATTGATAACGTATATTAGTACATGGTTTTGGAAAAATTTAGACCTTTGCGAAAGTCTACAATACATCCGAAGTAAGAAAAAAAATTGAACAACATAACCACCCCTTGAATAGTGTAATCACTTATTCGTAGGGTCGAACCTACATACAAGAAGGAGTAGCACCTATGCTTACTCATAAAACCTAAACTATAAAAAAAATTCCGAGTAGTAAAAGTACTACTCGTGGTGTGTGGTGTCCTCGGGTCCTCGTAGAGCGGCCATGTGTGCCCGCATCGCTCTAGTCTCCGCTCTGGCTTCCGCCGCTTGGTGCTCTGCCTCAATCACACGTCTCTCCATTGCAGCCTGACGTTCCTGGAACTCCCTAATCTCGGCTCGGGTCATGTTAACCTCCTCCTGAAGGTCCTTAGTGTTAAATTAGGTGTCTAAGGCCATAACTATAATTGGTATGTACTTGACCCGATTGAAGCATGATCCTTTTGGGTTACCTTCACCATAGCAACTTGATAGGATGAATTACAGAGAAAGAGGTTAATTGTGATTTATTAATATATTATAAGAATAATATATTAATTGAGAAATCATATTATTTAATTAGTATTGATTAGAAATTAATTTGGAATTGATTTGGTGATCAAAAGAGACTAATTAAATTATGGGGACTGATATTGTAATTATAAGATAATTGCAAAGTTGGGCTTGTGGATCCCTATGGAAGGGATCGACGAATTCTATGTGGAAGCCCACATATATTTCGCCCATAAGGGGCTTCTGGAAGGATCTACTGGACTGCTCAAGGCTTAAGCAGTCAGATTAGGGTTTTACCTGAAACCCTAGCAGCTCAACTATATAAGGTGATGGATTTTGGTATAATACAATATCCTATAGTGCACATACAACCGTAAATACCTTGGATCTATGTTTTCACTAATTATACATGCAAAGGTGTTTCCAAGGTATTAAGCCTATAACTAGCATGCAAAGATGTAAACTACACAAGTTGCTAGTTAGTGTAACATACCTTTTATGTGGCTGGAAGTCTTGATGCATTTGGCCTTTAAGAATTTAGTGCCCCAAGTGTTGCATCTCAAATTGTTGAAAAACACCATGAACAAAAGATGACCTTTTTAGAGAAGCTTCTTGTCACACAAAATCGGCTATCTCCTCCTTAGAGTGCATAGGTGCCGATTTTGGTGACTATGGGTCCTTTTTATAGTGTGACAAGGTCTAGGTTTTCATCCATGCAAAACCCTAATGCCCATGACCTTTCATTTCCTTAGGCTCCATGGGTTAAACCTCCATGGACTATCCATGGACCACCATATTGGTGTAGCCCATAACAATTGGCCCACACTATAAGAATTATTGATTTACCAAATCGATCCCCACATATCTAATTATTCTCTTTTTGATCACAAAATTAATTCCAAATTAATTCTTGATCAATACTAATTAAATTATATGATTATTAATATATTATAACTTATAATATATTAACACATCATAATAAGCTCTTATAAAAAATCCATCAAAGTGTCCTGGTGAAGGCAACCCAAATGGACCATGCTACTCTCGGGTCAAGTACATACCGATTATAGTTATGGGCTTAGACACCTAATCCAATAGTCTACCACTTGAATAAGTCTAATAACTATTATTGCAAGTACGACCCGACTAGCAATCGTAGCTCTTAAAAGCCGCTGTCGAACTCTAATCTAGTCAATGACGTGTCCATTAGATAAGGGATCTTATATTCCTCCATTATAGATATCATATGGACTGAGACATGGATTATAATCATTCTCTTTGTCCATCTGTTGTTTCCCGAGTTCCGATTTATGACGACCGACTAATTGAACAAATCAAATCAGTCCAGGCCCAGCCGAGCACTTACGTTTGTCATCACTAAATCATCGAGGGGCCCGCATATATCGCTTTTATCGCTCTAAGGGTAAAAGAAATTGATAAACTTCTACCCAAATGTTCGCTTGAACTTACTCATCAAATTACACACAACAATATGTTTTATAACAACCAAGTTACTAGTTGCGTTTACATATGTCAATGTGCAACCGATGCCCAACTACAACTCACACGTCTCTGTTTGAAGAATATAAGATATTATCGTATCATGATCACTCGTGATAAAATCCATGAAGTGAGTCAAATTAGCGTGGGTTTAATCCAAAACTCGAATCTTATTCCAGAAGTACTCATGAATACTGCAGCTATGTCTAGGCCACCTAGACAAACTACAGACCCATTCATGACAGTCTTGATTCATACCTACTTCCAAAGTATGATTGACTGTGGAGAGTTTGAATAACCTAGTTATTCGGGAAGTCAAAACATGCAAAGTGAAACACAAGAATAATACTAATCCTATATGGCCCCAAGCACCTTTGAGAGTAAATAAAATACCTTTTATTTAAACACCATATTGATTACTCATTATTCATTGTATAATGTTTCAAATAATCAACTTTATACTTGAATCTGAAACAATAGTCATGACATGCTCCAAGCATGCACACTATGTTTGTCCAAACAATAGTTATGACATACTCCAAGTATGCACACTATGTTTGTCTATGATCCTTACTTTGTGAAATTGACCAATTGAACATGATTCCAATGATGCTAATTTCACAATCCAAATCCTTATCGTAAATGTAAAAATTCCAAAATCCTACCATTCACCGAAATCTGTTAGATTCTAAACTTATATGCATTGATCCTCTTGTAATGACTATGCACAAAGTCACAAAGACTTGTCAACAGAAATTATAGAGTATTCAAATGGAGATCAATTCCATGGAAACGAAGTCTCAAATTCAAAGTACATTCCTTTGAACATCCTTCTTGCATTAAGTTTTTCTAATTTTACAGACATTTAATGAATAACTTCCACCTATCAAACTATTACTTCTGAACAAGAGTTGCCTCCTTTCAGAATATGTCAATATGGTCCTTTCCAAAAATTTACACCATACTTCCAACTGTCCATGAGCAACCAATCTTTAGTAAACCTCAGATTGTCCTCGACAATTGCTTAATCATTTTAGTCATATCCAATTCCAGACCTTTTCCCGTCTTAATTCCCTAGGCATTTGGAAAATATATAACGAATAAATATTATAGCACATGTAATCGATCCTATATCGGAAGCATATGGGACACGATTCATGATGTCTCACACAAAGACATGATCTTAGACCATTCTTTTGCTACAATATTTTAATTTGCCATGTTTTCATAATTCGACTATGAAGAGGGATGTCGTAATCATAATCGAATTTGAGAACGCAATATATATAGAATTTCCTCATGTTGAACCATTCCAACATAAAATTTATATATATATATATATATATATATATATATATATATATATATATATATATATATATATATATATATATATATATATATATATATCCTTGACTAAAGACGATTAAAACTAAATCTATGCTTTTAGAAAAATGAAGTATAATTTCCTCTCCCTTAATTATAGCAGAGCAACTTTTCAAACCCTGCAAAGTACATCTTGCAAATTGAAACTTTTGTTTTCTATAATTAATATTGATAACTTGGAACACTTAACATAATAATCATGCTCCCACTAACATGATAATTATTAGCATAACAATTATGCTCCCACTAGCTTTGACATGTACTCAGAAATCAGCTGGACTTCTAGAAATCAATACTTTATTGACTTTCTTACCAAAGTTCAGATTTTTGAGACGAGATGCTTTGATATGACTTTATCAAAATCATACACCTTTTCCTTAGATAGCTCATATGTGTGTCTAAACAATTTTTAGAACTATGAAAAGGGATGTCGTAATCATAGTCTCAATTGTTTAGACCTTTGCCATTTCTCACAAGTCTATTTTAGTATGTCGGTTACCCAGACACGCTCCACTAACGACTTTCATAATGCAAATATCACAATTACTATCTATTTAAAATCTAGTTAGTGAAAGCGTTTCCTCACCATCATTTTCATGAATCGGAGAGAAACCTTATGACACTTAGACTTTATGGTGTATGTGTTCCTATCCATGTGAATTTGTCATAACCATAATCACAAGACAAGGTTAGTGACAAATCCAAGCTCATATGGACTAAACTTGTGCAATCTTAACTTCTTCCCACTTGGCAGCACAAGGGCCTACCATTGCTTCCAAGTATTTATACAACCAACTGAGAACTCATAGAACCCACATGCATAGTAAACTTTAACTGGAATAGGCAAAGAAATAAGAATAAATCAACATGATAGGTTACAAACCTCAAGTCGTGTGCTAGTGATTAACTACAGGTTTTATTCTTGATTAGTTCTTGAAAATTTTCAATATTTTTAAGACTCCCACTGACCTCTTGATATATAAGATTCTCTTGTCAAGAACCGTTCCTTGACAAACAAATATTCAAGAGATAGTGCGGATTCTTATCAAGACAAACACTTCACACAATTGGCCTTAGTTGGTCTTTGCTTTATCCAAAATATCACAACTTACCAATTTTAAATGTACAAGACTAGAAAACATTTTACTCTTACATTTGACAAGTGTTATAAACCTTTCTTCATGTCACTTCAAGGTCACAATCTTGGAGCATTACTCTAAGATTCAATTTTGGAACGAAGTATAATTCATCTTTTGATTTAACCATTTCAACAATTCATGATTCCTCTTCTTAGTCACAAGAATTCACTAAGATGTCCTTAGAGAATCAATTGTGATATGGTTTCATAATCACTAAGATAATCATAAAACAAGATACTCAAGTACTCTCCCATCTTTTTAGATTGGAGAACCTTTTATCTTTCTGCCTAATTTGATTCTTATTATTCGTTCTGCCTTACATTGAAACTTTTCCAATGTTTCAGAATTATACTTAAACTTGTAAGTATAACCATATTTACTAAACTTTAGTAAATCATGACGAATAGTCTGATCGATCTTTGTGGTGGACCTGACTAGCGCACAACCAAATGCACCCGATCCCCTAGTCCTTCACTTTACTCACACTTACATGTGAACAAGGAATTAGTCTTAATTTCCCAAAGATGAAAATTCTTATTCATCATACAATACAAGTTGCATGATTCCATGTTTCTATCCAACTGAAACTTGGGTGATGAGAATCTTTCCTTATTTGGTAAATGATGACACTACCACGAACGAAAGTATCAAATCCATTTTCCAATATTGCTATCAATGGAAACATATAAACAACACTTTCTCACAAATGCCATTGTAAGGATATTTAAAATAAATAAAATAAAACCATTCTTTTACTTATAAAATATTTGCGGAAAAACTTTTCCTTACAATGCAATTACAAGTGAAAACTATGTTGTTATTTATTCCTAATCAATCTATCACAACTCTTTAAGTAACAGCTCAAAATTCTGATCACCGAACCATGCGATCGAAATCCATCTTCGCGATCAGAAACTGCATGTTCTTCTTTTAAGCTTCCTTTATTTTCATTCTACAAAACATCAAGATGCGACCTAGTCACATCATGTAATAAGAATCTCCAAATAGGAACTAAACAGAGTTAGATAGTAGACTTCACCCGAAGTAGAGTCAAACTTTTGACTTTACCATCCTTATGATCTTTCAGGTAAATAGGCAGCTTCGCAACCAGTGCCCCTTCCTTTGGCAATAGAAACATATGGACACTTTGGGAATGGTACACAGGACTATCTCAGACTTAGTCTTTCTCATTACCATTTAGTCAACCGAGTTGACTATGGCCGATCCCTTTCCATTGGGAAGAGAAAGCTTTTCTGGATTTCCAATGTTACCATTGTCAACGTCCATGGAAGTTTGGGAAGTCGATCTTCCAATCAAATTTGCTTTACCAGTGCTCTGAATCATTGGTGATTCAGCAGCACCAAGCAAATAGGTAAGATCATTAAGGGTCATGTCATGGTCTGTCATATAGTAGTCCCAAAGGAACTCACTATGTTACTTTGAAAGTGATTGAAGAACCTAGTCAATAACCAACTTCATCAAGACTTTGACACCCAACTCTCCCGGCTTGTCAATATGTGACTTCATCTTCAAGATGTGAGCACACATAGACTTTGCTTGCCAATAGGGCTTGAGTGACCTTGAACTATTCAAGAACTTGTGGGTTAGGGAGAATAATTGGAGGAGGTGAAGGAATTGAAGTATAATTTCCATGATCCAACCAAGGGACATCATTTTCATTAGGAAAGCTTGTTCCAGGGGATTTGGGAAGATCATAGTTGTCTGAACTAGACAATGGGAGAAATTCAAGTTAGCTGATTTATGTCCTTAATATAACACCTAATACGAAATATTAAGGCTAGGACCCAACACAATAATTTATAACTTGGAAGAGGGATGCCGTAATCCAAGCTATAAAATATTTGAAGGTAGGCGAATGACGATTCACCAATTTCCACCATGAAAAACGAAATAGGTATTAGGTTTTAATTGGTTTGAAACTCCTAGATCTTTTGAGATTCATTGAACTTTTCAAAGGCATGTTTAAATCTCGATTGTGCCCTCTCAAGTTTGTCACTGTGATGCTGAGGATCGCAAACAAGGTGTGAATAACCATGCAAATTGACTTGGTACCCTTAATATCTATCAACTAATCGATGTGCCAGTTACCCACATGCGCTCCACCGATCTATGATAAACATTAAGTCACCCTTTGCCACTCTTACTAGTCCATGTTAGTGTGAAGGTTACCCACACACGCTCCACCAACGACTTAGTAAGGTACAAAGTGTAATTTCATGGGTTAGCACCAAATTCACATTTTCCTAAGTAACTAAGATTGGGAATTTATAAGTGTTTAGCTACTTAGTATTTATCATTATACTTTTAATGAAGGGAGAATTATAGTCCTGTGCTACCCATTCAGCTAACGACCCTCCACCAGTCAAGGAAGCGATGGGTGAGAGTGGACACCCATTAAACTGCCATTTTATAGGCAGTAACCTTATACCCCCCTTATAGACCGGCTTCGTGAATGAGGCCTACTAACGGTAAGACTGACTTACTCTTATACATATACATAAATATTAAACCTATAATATTATAATATTATAAGGGTTGAATTTTAACTTTTAAAACTCCAGGGTTTTACTTGGAATTAAAGTATTCATGGGGGGAAACTTTACAAATTCCAAAACTTGAGGGCATGTTTTGAACAATTCAAAAAAACTTTTGGTTTCCATAACTTATGTGTTTAAAGTAGTTTTAATGGAAAAAACTCTTCAAGTTCCATAACTTGAGGACAAGTTATGTAAGACTTTAAAACATTTAAAAATGAGACTCTTAATTTTCATAACTTATGGAAATTTTATGAATTTTAAAATTCATAAATGAGACTTTTCATATAACTTGAGGACAAGTTACAAAAACACATTTTATGAACTACTTTTAGATCAATTTGGATTAAAAACAAATTATCACATAATTTTTCTATTAATATAAACTAACTCATAAGAACAAGATAATTCAAATCATCAATCTTCAAGAAATTAGCATGAACATATAAACTAATACAAATCTTGAAATTATGACAATTATCTTTGAAATTGGATTAGCATGAACATTACCACATCAAAAACGGGTTTATAAGTTCAAAAACATCTTAGGGTAATGTTCCTAGTCGAGTGCATGAACCAACTCGACGAGTTGGATGAATTTACACATGGACTCGTTGAGTCCCTTAATGGACTCGACGAGTCAGCTGTTCAGACAACAAAAATTCGATTTTTCTCAGCTTTTTGCATCAAGTATAATTGAAAACAAGCCATGGCTCTGATAGCACTGATGGGTTTTGGTATAATACAATATCCTATAGTGCACATACAACCCTAAATACCTTGGATCTATGTTTTCACTAATTATACATGCAAAGTTGTTTCCAAGGTATTAAGCCTATAACTAGCATGCAAAGATGTAAACTACACAAGTTGCTAGTTAGTGTAACATACCTTTTATGTGGCTGGAAGTTTGGATGCATTTGGCCTTTAAAAACTTAGTGCCCCAAGTGTTGCACCTCAAATGGTTCACAAACACCTTGAACAAAACATGACCTTTTGAGAGAAGCTTCTTGTCATGCAAAATCGGCTATCTCCTCCTTAGAGTGCATAGGTACCAATTTTTGTGACTATGGGTCCTTTTTATAGTGTGAAAAGGTCTAGGGTTTCATCCATGCAAAGCCCTAATGCCCATGACCTTTCATTTCCTTAGGCTCCATGGGTTAAACCTCCATGGACTATCCATGGATCACCATATTGGTTTAACCCATAACAATTGGCCCACACTATAAGAATTAGTGATTTACCAAATTGATCCCCACAAATCTAATTAGTCTCTTTTTGATCACAAAATTAATTCCAAATTAATTCTTGATCAATACTAATTAAATTATATGATTATTAATATATTATAACTTATAATATATTAACACATCATAATAAGCTCTTCTCAAAAATCCATCAAATTGTCCCGGTGAAGGCAACCCAAATGGACCATGCTACTCTCGGGTCAAGTACATACCAATTATAGTTATGGGCTTAGACACCTAATCCAACATAAGGAACCCCTTGGATCCCTGAAATCGGTCACTGGAACCCTAGAGAATACCCTAGCCGATTTTGAGCCTCACAACCTCTCTCTCATATTCTTCCAATTGCTACTTGGTGTTTGTGACTCACTAGAGGTGCAACAATTGAGGCACTAAGCTCTTGAAAGTCAAGATCTACAAGCTACAAGCAAAAGGTATTCATCTAACTTTGTTTTATGTTAAAAATCTCGAAAATTGTATGCTAGTTAGGGTTCATGCTTTGGATGATTAGAATTGTATGTATAACTTGAGAAAAACCTAGATCGAAAGCATTAGGATTGCATGTACACCATAGGAATGTTGTAGTGCCTAAAACCCATCAACGTTATCAGATCTTAGGTTGTTTTTCTGTTATATTTGATGCCATGGTTAATTGTTCAAAGCTGAAAGAAGTCGAAATCTGGACTTTTCCAGATGAACTCGACGAGTCCATAGTGGGACTCGACCAGTTGAGGCAACTCAACGAGTCCAATGCCTGACTCGACGAGTTGACTAGTTTGACTTCACCATTTTCGGAATTTAAGCCTATATTAGATTTGGATAATTACCATAGACTGTTTTAACTGATAAAATTCGATTTTTATATTATGGTAATGAATATCCTCATCTAATTGAAGGATAATTGTCAAATTTTAAGATAATTACAAGATTATGTGATAAACTAGTTATTTGTAAAATTTGATTTGAATTATCTTACCAAATAAAGTTAGATTAGGTCAAATTGATAAAGGATAAACTTATATGATTATTTTATTTGTTTTAAAATTTGATCTAAAAGATTTTGAAAAGTTTCAAAATTTGCTCTCAAGTTTTGGAATTTAAAATTTGATTAAAAGTTTTAATTTTGAAATATTAAATTCTAAAACCCTAGTGTTTTAAAAGTTTAAAATACAACCCTTATACTATTATAATATTACAAACTTAATAATTATATATATGTATAAGATAAGTCAGTCTTACCGTCATTAGGCTTCATTCACGGAGTCGATCTATAAGGGGGGTATAAGGAAATTGCCTATAAAATGGCGGTTGAATGGGTGTCCATTCTCACCCACCGCTTCCTTGATTGGTGGAGGGTCGTTAGCCGAACGGGTAGGATAGGACAACTAATTCCTCATTAATAAGTATAATGAATATTATAAAGTAACTAAATGTTTTTTATAAATTCCCAATCTTAGTTACTTTAGGAAAATGTGAAAACAATGCTATTCCATGAAATTGCACTTTGCACATTGCCAAGATGTTAGTGGAGCATGTGTGGTTAACCGGCACACTAACTTGGACTAACAAGGGTGCCAAAGGGTAGCTTGATTTTTATCATAGATCAATGGAGCGTGTGTGGTTAACCGGCACATTGATTAGGTGATAAATGACATCGAGAGTACCAAGCATATTTGCATGGTTATTCACACCTTGTTTGTGATCCTCGATATGCCAGTCACAAACTTTAAGGGCATAATCGAGATTAAACATGCCATTGAAAAGTTCAATGAATCTCAAAAGAATCTAGGAATTTCAATTCATTTAAAACCTAAGTGTCCATTTTCGTTTTTCATGGTGGAAATTGGTAAATCGTCATTTACCTACCTTCAAATATTTTGCAATTGGATTACGACATCCCTTCCGAATTGTGAAATATTGTGTTGGATCCTAGCCTTAATATTTCATTTGGGTGTTATGTTAAGGATTATTATCTAATCAAACTTTGGTTCTTTTCTTTTTCAGATATCAGGCTAAAACTCCTCCAACGCTAACTCCTCGAACCCACTTTCTCTCTTGGTCATTTGTGGGAGGGTCATATTTGATGGATCCAATTTCAATGATTGGATTTGCAAAATTCACATGGCTCTAAGGTATGAGGACAATGGAGAGATTCTCGACAAGGAACTTGTCGAGATCGATGAAAACACTGCTATTCCCGAAGAAATCACCGAGTATAGGCCAGAATGCAAAGAGGCGACAAAGGTGTCGTGCATTATGATAGTCACTATGACTCTCGAGCTTCAAAAGTTCTACGAGGACTATTGTCCTTATGACATGTGCCAAGATTTGATGGAAAAGTACCATCAAAGAGGGCGTCAGAAAAGGTACGAGATAGTTGCCTTGTTAATAACAACCAAACTGAAGGATGAAGAGTCCATCACGAACCACTTGCAAAGAATGTAAAGATATGTGGATCGTTTGCTCAAGTTGAATGTCAACTTTGATGAAAGAGATGGTCATTAATATTATCCTACACTCTTTACCTCCATGTTATGAATAGTTCAAGATGAATAATCATATGAAGAAGGATGAGGTGACTTTGAGAAAACTTCAAGGGTTGCTAAGAACTGCTGAAACTGGCTTGAAAGGCAAAGTTGTGGCATCAACTCCTACTGCTACTGCCCCTGTCTTGGCAATTGGACAAGGGAAGGGGAAAAAGAGGAAAGCTCCTTCTAAGAGCCACAAGGGAAAGTCTCATGATGGTTCTTCTTCAAGTGGAACCAAAGGAGGTTCTGCTGCTCCTTCGTCTAATCCAAAGGATGCAGAGTGCTTTTACTGTCACGACAAAGGGCATTGGAAACGAAGTTGCCCAAAGTATCTGCAAGATATCAAGGATGGGAAGATAAATCCCACCTTCGCAGGTATTTACACTATTCAATCTAATAACTCATCACATTCTAGTTCTTGGGTCCTTGATAAAGGATCTGGTTTTCACATTTGTTCTGATTTGCAGGATCTAAGAAGAAGTAGGGATGTGGAGCATGGGAAGATGAACTTGATCATGGAGAATAGGAGAGCGTCGCCTGTCACCAAGATTGGAGTTTATTTTTTGGTGCTTAGTAGTGGGTTAGGGTTAGATTAGAACGATTGTTGCTATTCGTCAGAAATGGCAAGAAACATTATTTCTTTTCATGGTTTGTATAGACAAGGTTTTAGATTTTCGTTTAACAATGGAATTGGTTCTATTAATGCTTTCTATAATGGTAAATTTTATTTTGAAGCATTGCCTTGTAATGGTATATATGAAACTGTGATGGTTGTAGACAACTTAGGAAATAATGTGTTCCATATTGATTCGTCCAATGGTTTAGACAAGGCATGCTTATGGAATTGTCGTCTTGGACATGTCAACAAGAAGCGCATAGCCCAACTCCAAAAGGATGGAGTCTTGGAGTCGTTTGACCTAAAGTCAAATGACACGTGCGAGTCTTGTTTCCTTGGAAAGATGACTAAGTCACCCTTCACTGGTTCTTGTGAAAGGGGTGAGGGTTTGTTGGATCTCATACACACAGATGTGTGTGGGCCCTTCAGATCCACCACGAGGGATTCTAACCGCTTCTATGTGACCTTCAACGACGATTATATCAGATATGGATATATCTACTTCATCAAGCACACTTCGGAAACCTTTGAAGAGTTCAAAGAATTCAAACAAGAAGTGGAGAATCAATTGGGCAAGAAGATAAAGATGCTCAGAACCTTGTTGGACATGGTCCGTTCTATGATTAGTCGAGATTCGTTACCTATCTCATTCTGGGGGTATGCCTTAGAGACTGCCACCCACATCCTTAATCTAGTCCCAAGTAAGAAGGTTGCCAAAACACCTCACGAGATGTGGACAGAGAATGTTCCCTCGTTGGAATATATCAAGGTTTGGGGTTGCGAGGCTTTTGTAAGACGAGAGACTCACGACAAGCTTGAACCTCGTAGTGAGCGATGTATTTTCATCGGCTACCCAGAGAAATCTTTTGGATATCTTTTCTACAGACCTAGTGACAACGTGGTCTTCGTAGCAAGGAGAGGGGTTTTCCGCGAAAGAGAACTCATATGCCAAGAGGACAATGGGAGGCAAATTGATCTTGAAGAGCTTCAAGAATCAAGTGAGGAAGGAACCTCAGACACTAGCACTCAACTCGAGGAGGAAACTCCTGTTGAACGGATTGACGAGTCCTTACCTCTGAGACGTTCCAGTAGAGTCAGTGTTCCACCCGTATTATATGGCTTCCATATAACTGTCGAGGGTGATACGTTTATTAGTGATGTTACACTAATAAATATAAATAAACCTAACAACTACAAGGAAGCCATGGTAGGCCCAGATTCGACAAAGTGGAAAGAGGCAATGGACAGGAAGATTCAGTCCATGTATAACAATCAGGTTTGGAACTTGGTAGACAATGGACCAGGACGTAAGACGGTCGGTTGCAAGTGGATCTTCAAGAAAAAGACTGACATGGACGGGAAATTGCACACTTACAAGGCACGACTGGTTGCGAAGGGTTTCACTCAATCTCTGGGAGTTGACTATGACGAGACCTTCTCACCAGTGGCCAAGATTAAGTCTATTAGGGTTATGATTGCCATAGCTGCGTTTCATGATTATGAAATATGGTAGATGGATGTCAAAACTGCTTTCCTTAATGGAAAGTTGGCTGAGGATGTTTACATGAATCAGCCAGAGGGTTTTGTGAATGCAAAGTACCCAAATAGAGTGTGCAGGCTTGAGAAATCCATCTATGGATTGAAACAAGCATCTCGCAGATGGAATCTTTGTTTCGATGAGAAAGTCAAAGAGTTTGGTTTTTCGAGAAGAGAGGATGAGTCTTGCGTATATGTCAAAGCTAGTGGGAGTATAGTTAGTTTCTTGGTATTGTATGTGGATGACATACTACTCATAGGAAATGATGTTCCAACCTTGCAGGAGGTTAAGTCCTGGCTTGGAAAGTGTTTCTCTATGAAGGACCTCGAAGAAGCTGCTTATATTCTAGGGATAAGGATCTTGAGAAATAGGTGTAAAAGACTAATAGGACTTAGTCAAAGTAAATACTTGGATAAAGTGTTGAAGCGTTTCAACATGGAGAATTCAAAGAAAGGGAAGTTACCAATCCAGAGCAATACCAAATTGAGTAAGACTCAAAGCCCGAGTACCGATTCTAAGATAGCAGAAATGAGTCGAGTGTTATATGTTTCCACCGTTGGCTCGATCATGTACGCCATGACGTGTGCTCTCCCTGATGTAGCTTTTGCTTTGAGCATGGTCAGCGGATATCAAGGGAACCCTGGTAAAGCTCACTAGATAGCAGTGAAGAGCATTCTTAAGTATCTACGAAGGATGAACGACTGGGTCCTCGTACTTGGTGGAAATGAAGACTTGAGAGTGACAGGGTATAGTTATGCTAGTTTTTAGACCGACAGAGATAACTTCCGCTCTCAGTTGGGCTGGGTATTTACCCTGAATAGAGGAGCAGTGACTTGGAAAAGTTCCATGCAAGAGATTGTAGCTGATTCAACGTGCGAATCAGAATACATAGCAACGAGCGAAGCATTGAAGGCGACGATATGGTTGAAGAACTTCATCGGAGACCTTGGAGTTGTACCAGCTATAAAGGAGCCTATGGAAATTTTTTGTGATAATGAAGGAGCGGTTTCCTTGACCAAGGAACCGAGGGATCATGGGAGATCCAGGCACATCAACAGAAAATACCACTTCATCGGACATCGGGTAGAAGAGGGTCTCCTCGTAGTAAAGAGGGTATCATCAGAGGAGAACCCAACAGATCCCTCACAAAGGGTCTCAGCAAGGTTAATCACTTACAACATGCGAGGATCATTGTACTGAAGGACGATATTAGTTTTAGTGATTAGATAGTTATTTAAAAACTTGTAATACATAAAATGTAATTGTCATTTGATTATTAAATAAAGGAGTTTTATATATGAGTAAAGTTGCTATCTTATGTTAATTGTTTAATATTGTTTCATTTTTGCATGTTTTGACTTCCAGAATAATAGGATTATTCAAATAATCCACAGTCAATCATACTTTGGAAGTAAGCTATGAGTTTAGACTGTCATGAATTGGCTTGTAGATTGTCTAAGTGTTTAGACATAGCAAAAGTTTGTTACAACGTTCATGAGTACTTCTGAAATAAGATTTGAGTATTGGATCAAACCCACGCTCATATGAATCACTTCCTGGAATTTATCACAAGTGATTGTGAGACGATAATATCGTATAGTCTTTAAACCGAGATATATGAGTTATTGTTTACGAGTTGGTTATACATTGATAATGCGTAAACGCGTCGGTAACTTGATGTTATAAAATGTATTGTTGTGTACAATTTAATGAGTAAATAGTAAAGCATATAAGTCAAAGTTTATCTGTTCCTTTTATCCTAGGAGGATAAAAGTGATATCTTGGGCCCCCTGATGATTTTGTGTTGACTTGTGTGTCGGGCCCGGTCAGGACTGAATTGATGTGTTCAATTAAGTTCTATGTCAAACTGATCAGAAATCGGGAAACAAACTGTTGGACATTGAGTATGACTCTATTCCATGTCTTTTTCCACCCAATATCTTGAGAACAGAGGACTACATGATCCCTTATCTAAAGGACGCGTTATTGACTAGGTTAGAGTTGGACAACGGCTTTTGAGAGCTACGATTGCTAATCGTATTTTGAAGTCGTACTTGCAGTTATAGTTATTAGACTTATCCAAGTGGGAGACGGTTGGATTAGGTGTCTAAGCCCATAACTATAATTGGTATGTACTTGACCCGATTGAAGCATGATCCTTTTGGGTTGCCTTCACTATAGCAATTTGGTAGGATGAATTATAGAGAAAGAGGTTAATTGTGATTGATTAATATATTATAAGAATAATATATTAATTGAGAAATCATATTATTTAATTAGTATTGATCAGAAATTAATTTGAAATTGATTTTGTGATCAAAAGAGAGTAATTAAATTATGGGGACTGATAATGTAATTATAAGATAATTGCAAAGTTGGCCTTGTAGATCCCTATGGAAGGGATGGACGAATTCTATATGGAGGCCCACATAGATTTCGTCCATAAGGGGCTTCTGGAAGGATCTACTGGACTGCTTAAGGCTTAAGCAGTCAGATTAGGGTTTTACTTGAAACCCTAGCAGCTCAGCTATATAAGGAACCCCTTGGTGTTTGTGACTCACTATAGGTGCAACAATTGAGGCACTAAGCTCTTGAAAGTCAAGATCTACAAGCTACAAGCAAAACGTATTCATCTAACTTTGTTTTATGTTAAAAATCTCGAAAATTGTATGCAAGTTAGGGTTCATGCTTTGGATGATTAGAATTGTATGTATAACTTGAGAAAAACCTAGATCCAAAGCATTAGGGTTGCATGTACACCATAGGAATGTTGTAGTGCTTAAAATGCATCATCTAGATGTATGTTTCTATAGTATCATAAAGTACTCCTATAGTATTTTAAACTTTATGTTTGATTCTAGAGTTTCTTTGTATGGGTTTTTGCTAAGTTTTAGACTCGTTGTTCACCACGACAATTCCCAAACACATGTTAGTCATATCTCGCATAAATATAGTTGATCAGACTATATTTATTCCAGATATGATTACATAACTATCTAGGCTTAATCGTAGTGTTTAACTTATCTTTTTACTTTTGTATTGTTCTTGTTATGACACCGTTCTAGTATGTATGTATGTACTTATACTTTTATAAAAGTATCATTATATTTTAAAAGTATACTTGTGCGAAAGTGTTTAGTTAGAGAGATTTAGTCCCATTTTATTTATAGTTGTATATCTTACGTGGTTTGATATACTTAGTTCACTATAGAAAATGCTCTGATACGAATCTGTCACACCCCCAAACCAGGATGGAGGAAACGTTCGAGGGTGGATGACCTTCATGTATTGTATCATAACATAATGCATAATAGTGACCAAAGTGAACACAACCATCATAAATATAATTGAAAAAGTTACATTGTTGTAAGAGTTACATGTTTCAAAATCAATTAATTACAATATGATGATAAAAAAAAGATTTGTCTAACGCCTTAGCGTCCCATCCTCAAAAGCTTGTAGTTACCTGTTTAGTGATTTCCTGAGAATACAAGTAGTTTGAAAAAGTGTCAAAAATTAAGTTGGTGAGTTGTTTGTATGAAGAATTGGAATCCCTTCCTTGTAAAATAATAGTGTTCGTTCCAGAAAATCTAATATTTTCCTTAAAAATGAGTTGTAGTCTTAGAAACCCTTAGACCGTAACATACAAGTATTTTCCATACTTAAAATAGTAATATGCAGTTTTAATTTATATAAAACCGTTTGGATGAATGTTTCCCCGTAAACTAAATGTATCGTTACTCCCCTATGTGAGCTATTATAATCGTGCTAATGGCATAGATGGCCTGCTATGACGTTCTTCAAGCATCGGAATGTTATGATATTTGTCATCCCAGACCTGCCGGTTTAGCTGTTTTAAGCAGCTTATGTGCGAGATTGTCAGTCCCGTATAGATCTATACACAAGTATCACGCTCTCTTACGGGAGACTCTGGTTATAATACATGACTTTTGTAGGTACCCTGATAGGTACGATGAAGATTTTGACTCACAAAAATTGATTCAACGAGTTTACATAGTGTTGCATTGAAAACCTGCATATGTGTAATGATTACTTTTCCATGATAATAAAATATCATAAAATAATTATATATGTATTTTTATATAATTATACACTTTGCTCAACATGTTACAAAAGCGTTAAAGATTCATAAACTATACTTGTATAGTTTATTATAATTTTGTACCCATATATACATATGTATACATATATAGAGGCTAGTATACTTAGATATTCGTAACTAACAAGTATTTTACATCTAGCACAAATAAGTGGGTCATTAGTATGAAAATGTCCATTTTCTAGTTTTTGACTTTTAACGTCACAAACGGCAAATAGTGAAATATAGTTACGTAAAACTTATTTTTACCTTTTCTAATTTTTAGGTCAAGTCAACTTTATATGTTTTAAACAACATATTTTTGGTCAAAACCACAAAAATGGTGCCATAACCTAGTTATGACCATTTTTGCTAGAAAAACCCATTTTTGTATAAAATGATAGATTTTTGGAGTTTTCTTTTTGTAAAACTAACACCTTGGTATTTTTGACCAGTTTCAAGACATATATCCAAAATAACATATTTTGATTTAGATCTCACCAAAATGGTGTATAACCATTTTTGATAGATTAATCATATTGAGTTCATAAAAACCCTAGTTTTTATGGTTAATTGTTTATAACTTTTTCATAAGAACCTCTAGCATGTTTATACTTGTTTTTCATAGTTTTGTGTTTTAAACAAACGTTTGTATATATAAAAGTTCATCAAGCTTGTGTTTTACTTGTATTCTCCCCCTAAAACTTAGAAATCTCGAAAATGTGGGGGTATGAACTCACCTTTGGAGTGGTTTTCTTGATGAACGAAATGTTGTAGGTGGAAAGTTTCAAGTCAAGAACACTTGAAGAACACTTTGAAGATTTGAAGATCCTATGAATAGTAACACATGAAATGTGTGTAAATGGATTGAAACTAGTATAGAAGTGTGTAGAATCACAAGGAGATGAAGAAAGTACTTACCAAAACTTCAAGAACACTTAGAAGAACTTAGGGTTTGAAGATTGGAGCTTAACTTGGAGAAGAAGAATGAAATTTGATGAAGATGGTTGTGGTTGGGATGCTCTCGGCCGCAACTAATAAGGGGGGAAGGAATGGGGTGCGTAGGGTGGGTTATGGGGGGTGGGGAGGGGGAACATGGATGAGACTTAAAGGTGGTGCAACTTAGGCTTAGTAGTTGGCTCATTAAGATGGAAGTACCATCTAATTACTAGTGATTTTTTTTATAGAAAATAAAAGTCAAACTTTTATAAATCCTAGCATTGTTATAAAATGGTGGGGTTTTTATAAGGAAATTAGGGTATAAAAGATGTATAAAATATTTAATTTGAATTATAAAAATTCAAATCATTATAAAAAACATTGTTATCAAATAATAATACGTTACATGAATAGTTAGGTTAAATTTCCAAGTTTGTTTCGTTAAGTTTTGGGTTTAGAAGGGTATAGATTTTGTCGCATTTGGTGACGAATTCACCAAAAAGTTGTGTTTATAGCCTTTGTTATGAATTTACCACGTAGTGTTAGGGTTATGAACTCCATTACATTTGTGTTACAAATATTATTTATTCCCAAATAATATATAGCGGAATTATCGAGTTGTTATCTTACTAACCCTAATTAAGGTTTATATTTGATAATTGGCAATCCAGAGAGGTACTTTCTATTAAAATTGTAAGTTTGTACATTAGGAAACATAGCGCTTACCCTAAAATCCTAATACTAGTCGTGTTGACTTGGTTGAATTATTGACTTTGTTTGACCCAAAGTTGACAGTTGTCACACAAGCAGTCATGGTTTGGGACCTGGAGGACGTGAATAGGGTGGAACTGCTGGGTAGCAAGATATGGTTATACCAACATGTTGTTGTATGATGAAAAAGGCGTTGGATTCGGTCCGTAGAAACTTTGGGGTTGAAACAGGAAGGTGAGTTGTGTATTCATCGTGAATGGTTGGTTCAATGGTGGCAGCTGGTTGGCTGGGGTAGTTGATTCACTGTCAATAGCGGAGGTTGTTGTAACGGCGAAGAGAGTTTTGGATTAGGTGTCTAAGCCCATAACTATAATCGGTATGTACTTGACCCGATAGTAGCATGGTCCTTTTGGGTTGCCTTCACCAGAGCAATTTGATAGGATGGACTTTTGAGAAAAAAGATTATTTGTGATTTATTAATATATTATAAGTATAATATATTAATTGAGAAATCATATTATTTAATTAGTATTGACTAAGAATTATTTTGGAATTAATTTAGTGATCAAAAGAGACTGATTAAATATATGGGTACTGATTAAGTAAATCAATGATTCTTATAGTGTAGGCCAATGATACATTGTTGATTAGGATGGGCTAAACCAATATGATAGTTCACGGAGGTTTAACCCATGGAGCCTAAGAAATATGAAGGGTCATGGTGCATTAGGGTTTGCATGGATGAAACCCTAGCCTTTGTAACACTATAAAACTAAACCCCTAAACCTAAAATCGGTTGTCTATTCATTCTAAAAGAGTGATAATCGATTTTGAGCTAACTAGCCTACTCTCTCAAGACTCCTCTTTCATTTGGTGTTTGAGACACATTAGAGGCATCACACTTGAGGTGTTAAAGCTTTCTAAGGCCAAGAACTACAAACTACATCAAGAGGTATTCATCTAAACTATTTTTTATGTTGTATATTCTCACTTGTATGCTATTTAGAATGTATGCTTTGGAAAATTGAAAATGCATGTATAATTAGAGAAAACATAGATCCAAAGCATATAGGGTTTCATGTGCACCATAGGAGTGTTATAGTGCTCAAAACCCAACAGTGGTATCAGAGCCTAGGATTGTTTTCTATTATATTAGATGCTTGGTTATTTTTCAAAGCTGTAAAAAATCGATTTTCTGGCCTTTGACTGATGAACTCGCCGAGTCCAATGACTGAGTCGACGAGTTCACTCACAAAAAGGGCAACTCGACGAGTCTAGTTCATGTACTCGTCGAGTAGAGGCTTCTGTTTCAGAATTTCGAGTTTTTGGCCAGAATTGGATTAGGATCATTACCACAAACTATTTTGTAATCATAAAAATCGTATTTTCTAATTTGGTAATGATGATCCTCATCCAAGTAAAGTACAATTGTCAAATTTTAAGATAAGAAGATAATTACTTGTATTATTTGATATGAATTGCCTTGCTATATGAGTTAGATTAGATCAATGGTGTATTATATGATAATGTTGTTAATTAATATTGATCTAAGTTGTTCTTGAAGTGAGTTTTGTAACTTGTCCTCAAGTTATATGAAAAGTCTCATTCATGAACATTAAAACTCATAAGTTTTCATAAGTTATGGAAACCAAAAGTTTTGAAGAGTTACAAAACTTGCCCTCAACTTCTGGGATTTGTAAAGTCTCACAAATGAAACATTTAATTCCAAACCTTAGAATTTTAGAAGTTTAAAATTCAACCCTTATACTATTATAATATTATAAGCTTAATAATATATATACATGTATAAGACAAGTCAGTCTTACCGTTAGTAGGCCTCATTCACGAAGCCGGTCTATAAGGGGGGTATAAGGTTACTGCCTATAAAGTGGTGGTTTAATGGGTGTCCACTCTCACCCACCGCTTCCTTGACTGCTGGAGGGTCGTTATCAAAACGGGTAGGATAGGAAATTAATTCTCGTTAAAAGTATAATGATAATTATAAAGTAACTAAATGTTTTATTAAATTCCCAATCTTAGTTACTTTAGGAAAAATGTGAAATGGTGCTATCCCATGAAATTTCACTTTGCACCTTGTTAAGTCGTTAGTGGAGCGTGTGTGGTTAACCGACACACTAATTTGGGACTGACAATGTGTGGCAAAGGGTAGCTTGATGTTAATCATGGATCAATGGAGTGTGTGTGGTTAACCGGCACATTGATTGGGTGATTTGTAACCTTGAGTGTACCAAGCTAATTTGCATGGTTATTCACACCTTGTTTGTGATCCTCGGCATCCCAGTCACAAACTTGAAGGGCACAATCGAGATTTAAACATGCCATTGAAAAGTTCAATGAATCTCAAAGAATCTAGGAATTTCAATTCATTTAAAACTTAATAATCAATTTCGTTTTTCATGGTGGAAATTAGTAAATCATCTTTTACCTACGTTCAAATATTTTACAATTGGATTACGGCATCCCTCTTCCGAATTGTAGAATATTGTGTTGGGCCCTAGCCTTAGTATTTCATTTGGGTGTTATATTAAGGATTCTCATCTAATCTAAACTTTGTTCTTTTTCTTTTCAGATGTCTATCCCAAACAATGTTTCAGGCTCCAACCCTTCTAGCTCATTCTCCCTCATGAACTTGGTTGGGAGAACTATCTTTGATGGGTCAAACTTTAACGATTGGATTAGAAACATTTGTATGGCCCTTCGCTACGAGGACAAAGAATATGTCCTCGATAAAGATCTGAAGGAGATTGATGAACAAACTGCTACTCCTGAAGAAATCAAGGAATACAGGGTTCATGAGAGGGACGCGACAAAGTTGTCGTGCATTATGATTGCTACCATGACTGTTTTGCTTCAAAAGTCCTATGAGGACTTTTGGCCCTATGAAATGCACCTAGATTTGAAGGAAAGGTACCATCAAAGTGCTCGGCAGGAAAGGTATGAGATCATTGCCTCCATGATCACAACCAAAATGAAGGATGGAGAGTCCATCACGGCCCACTTGTAAAAGATGCAGAGATATGTGGACCGCTTGCTGAAATTTAATGTCAATTTTGATGAAGAGTGGGCCATAGATATCGTTCTACACTCTTTACCTCCTTGTTATGATCAGTTTTATATGACCTATCATATGAACAGGAGGAGGTCACTCTTAGCAAGCTTCAAGGCCTTCTAAGAACTGCAGAAAGCAACTTGAAAGGCAAGTCGGTTGTACCTACTCCTACTGTTCCTGCCCCTGTTCTGGCAATTGGACATGGGAAAGGGAAGAAGAGGAAGGCTCCTTCTAATAGCTGCAAGGGAAAGTCTCTTGATGGGTCCTCTTCCAGTGGGACCAAAGCTAGTTCTGCTAATCCCTCTACCAATCCAAAGGAAACAGAGTGCTTCCATTGTCGTGAAAATGGGCACTGGAAATGAAGCTGCCCCAACTACTTGCAGGACATTAAGGATGGGAAGATAAAGCCCACATTCACCGGTATTTACACTATTCTTTCTAATAACTCATCACATGCTAATTCTTGGGTCCTTGATACAGGTTGTGGATTTCACATTTGTTCTGATTTGCAGGGACTAAAAAGAAGTAGGGATGTAGAGCACGGGAAGATAAACTTAATCATGGGAAATAGGAAAATGTCGACTATCACCAAGATTGGAGTTTATTCTTTATTGCTTAGTAGTGGGTTAAGTTTAGAGTTGAATAAATTTTGTTACTCGTCGGATATGGCGAGAAATATTATTTCCTTTCATAGTTTGTATAAACAAGGTTTTACCTTTTCTTTTAATAATGAAATTGGTAGTATTAATGCTTATTATAATGGTACATTTTATTTTGAAGCATTACCTTGTAATGGTATATATGAAATTGTGATGGTTGTAGATAACCTAGGAAATAATGTGTTGACAATTGATTCGTCCAATGTTTTGGACAAGGCATGCTTGTGGCATTGTCGTCTTGGACATGTCAACAAGAAGCGCATAGCCGAACTCCAAAAGGATGGAGTCATGGAGTCATTCGAATTGAAATCGAATGACACTTGTGAATCTTGTTTGCTTGGAAAGATGACCAAGTCACCCTTCACTGGTACTTGTGAGAGGGGTGAAGGTTTGTTGGATCTCATACACACCGATGTGTGTGGACCCTTCAGATCCACTACAAGGGATGCTAACCGTTTCTATGTGACTTTTACTGATGATTACAACAGATATGGCTACATCTACTTAATCAAGCATAAGTCAGAAACTTTTGAAAAGTTCAAAGAGTTTAAGCAAGAAGTGGAGAATCAATTGGGCAATAAGATAAAGATGCTCCAATCCGATCGAGGTGGAGAGTATCTTAGTATCGAGTTCCTAGACTATCGTAAGGAATGTGGAATTGTTTCACAGTTGATGCCACCTAGGACACCACAGGTTAATGGTGTGGCTGAGAGGCTCAATCGAACCTTGTTGGACATGGTTTGTTCCATGATGAGTCGAGCTTTGTTACCTATCTCATTCTGGGGGTATGCCTTAGAGACTGCCGCCCATATCCTTAATCTAGTCCGTACTAAGATGGTTCCTAAAACACCTCACGAGATGTGGACATGGAAGGTTCCCTCGTTGGATCACATCAAGGTTTGGGGTTGCGAGGCTTTCATAAGACGAGAGACTCACGATAAGCTCAAACCTCGCAGTGAATGATGTATTTTCATCGGCTACCCACATAAATCCTTTGGATATATCTTCTATAGACTGAGTGACAACGTTGTCTTCATTGTGAGGAGAGGGGTTTTCCGAGAGAGAGAACTCATATGCCAAGAGGACAGTGGGAGGCAAATTGACCTTGAAGAGCTTCAAGAGTTAAGTGATGAAGGAACCTCAAACACTAGCACTCAACCTGAGGAGGAAACTCCTGTTGAACCAATTGACGAGTCCATACCTCTGAGACGTTCCAGTAGAGTTAGTGTTCCACCTGTGTTATATGGTTTTCATATAACAGCTGAAGGTGATACATTTATCGGTGATAGCACATTGATAAATTTGGATGAACCTAACAACTACAAGGAATCCATAGCAGGACCCGAGTCTGCAAAATGGAAAGAGGCTATGGACAGCGAGATTCAGTCCATGTATGACAATCAAGTTTGGAAATTGGTTGACAATGTACCGGGTCGCAAGACAGTTGGGTGCAAATGGATCTTCAAGAAGAAGACCGACATGGATGGGAAAGTACACACATATAAGGCGTGACTGGTTGCAAAGGGCTTTACTCAAACTCATGGAGTTGACTATGATGAGACCTTCTCACCAGCAGCGAAGATTAAATCTATAAGGGTTATGTTAGCCATAGCTGCATTTCATGATTATGAAATATGGAAAATGGATGTCAAAACCACTTTCCTTAATGGAATTTTGACTGAAGATGTTTACATGTGTCGGCCAGAGGGTTTTGTAAATTCAAAGTACCCTAATAGAGTGTGTAAGCTTGAGAAATCCATTTATGGATTGAAACAAGCATCTCGCAAATGGAATCTTTGTTTTGATGAGAAAGTCAAAGAGTTTGGTTTTTCGAGAAGCGAAGATGAGTCTTGCATATATGTCAAAGCTAGTGGGAGTATAGTTAGCTTTCTGGTATTGTATGTTGATGACATACTTCTCATAGGAAACGACATTCCAACCTTGCAGGAAATTAAGTCCTGGCTAGGGAAGTGTTTCGTTATGAAGGACCTTGGAAAAGCTGCCTATATTATAGGGATAAGGATATTGAGAAACAGGAGTAAAAGACTAATAGGACTTAGTCAAAGTACCTACTTGGACAACATGTTGAAGCGTGTTAGCATGGAGAACTCCAAGAAGGGTGACTTACCTATCCAAAGCAATACCAAACTAAGTAAGACTCAAAGTTCGAGTACAGTGCCTGAGATAGTAGAGATGAGTCGAATACCATATGCTTTCGCTGTTGGCTCGATCATGTATGCTATGACTTGTACTCGCCCTGATGTGGCCTTTGCTTTGAGCATGATCAGCAAATATCAAGGGAATCTTGGTAGAGCTCACTGGACTGCAGTAAAGAACATTCTTAAGTAGCTGCGGAGGACTAAGGACTGGGTTCTTACCCTCGGTGGGAGTGATGACTTGAGAGTGACAGGGTATTATGACGCTGGTTTTAAGACTGACCGAGATAATTTACGCTCTCAGTCGGGCTGGGTGTTTACCCTAAATGGAGGAGCAGTAATATGGAAGAGTTCCAAGCAGGAGACTGTAGCTGATTCAACGTGTGAATCAGAGTATATAGCAGTGAGTGAAGCGTCGAAAGAGGCGATATGGTTGAAAAACTTCATCGGAGACCTTGGAGTTGTACCATCCATAAAGGAGCCTGTGGAGATTTTCTGCGATAATGAAGGGGCGGTTGCCTTAACCAATGAACCAAGAGATCATGGTAGATCCAGGCATATCGATAGAAAGTACCACTTCATAGGACATCAAGTAGAAGAAGGACACCTCGTTGAGAAGAGGATATCGTCAGAGGACAACCCAGCAGATCCCCTTACAAAGGGACTGAGCAGGGTTAGGCACTTGCAGCATGCAAGGGGCATTGGCCTAACGGACGATATTAGTTTTAGTGATTAGATAAATATTTAGAAACTTGTAATAGTTATATTGTAATTTACATTTGATGATTGAATAAAAGGAGTTTTATTTATAAGTAAAGTTACTATCTTGTGTCAATTATTTAATATTGTTTCACTTTGCATGTTTTGACTTCCAGAATAATAAGATTATTCAAACTATCCATAGTTGATCATACTTTGGAAGTAGGTTATGAGGCTAGATTGACATGAATTGGCTTGTAGATTGTCTAAGGTGTTAGACATAGCAAACGTTTGCTACAACATTCATGAGTGCTCTTGAAATAAGATTTGAGTATTGGATTAAACCCACGCTCACATGAACCACTTCATGGAATCTATCACGAGTGATTGTGAGACGATAATATCATATAGTCTTCAAACCAAGATATATGAGTTGTTGACTACGAGTTGGTTGTGCATTGATGGAATGAAAACGCATCAGTAACTTGATGTTATTAAACGTGTCGTTGTGCATGATTTAACGAGTAGTTAGTACTAGCATATAAGTCGAAGTTTATATGTTCCTTTTATCTAAAGAGGATTAAAAGCGATATCTTGGGCCCCTCGATGATTTTGTTTTGACTTATGTGTCGGACGCGGTCACGACTAAATTGATGTGTTCAATTATGTTCTATGTCAGACAAATCGAAAATCGGGAAACAAACTGCAGGGCAATAAGTATGACTATGTTCCATGTATTTTTCCACATGATATCTTGAAGAACAGAGGAATATATGATCCCTTATCTAAAGGACACGTCACTGACTAGGTCAGAGTTCGACAGCGGCTTTTGAAAACTACGATTGCTAATCGGAATTTGAGGTTACATTGGCAGTTATAGTTATTAGACTTATCCAAGTGGGAGACTGTTGGATTAGTTGTCTAAGCCCATAACTATAACTGGTATGTACTTGACCCGATAGTAGCATGGTCCTTTTGGGTTGCCTTCACAAGAGCAATATGATAGGATGGACTTTTGAGAAAAAAGTTATTTTTGATTTATTAATATATGATAAGTATCATATTATTTGATTAGTATTGATCAATAATTAATTTGGAATTAATTTAGTGATCAAAAGAGATTGATTAAATATACGGGGACTTATTAAGTAAATCAATGATTCTTATAGTGTGGGCCAATGATCCATTGTTGATTAGGATGGGCTAAACCAATATGATAGTCCATGGAGGTTTAACCCATGGAGCCTAAGAAATATGAAGGGTCATGGTGTATTAGGGTTTGCATGGATGAAACCCTAGCCTTTGTAACACTATAAAAGAAAACCCCTAGCCCTAAAATCGGTTGCCCATTCATTCTAAGAGAGTGATAACCGATTTTGAGCTAACTAGCCTACTCTCTAAAGCCTCCTCTTGAATTTGGTGTTTGTGACACATTTGAGGCATCACACTTTAGGTGCTAAAGCTTTCAAAGGCCAAGAACTACAAACTACATCAAGAGGTATTCATCAAAACTGCTTTTTATGTTGTATATTCTCACTTGTATGCTAGTTAGGATGTATGCTTTGGAAAATTGAAAATGCATGTATAATTAGAGAAAACATAGATCCAAAGCATATAGGGTTTCATGTGCACCATAGGAGTGTTATAGTGCTCAAAACCCAACAAAGAGTGGTGTGGTTTTTGTGAATGGAGTTATATGGAGGGTGGAGGCCTGTTCAACGACGGTGTGGTTTACTAACGGGGATGGTGTTTGTGTAAAGACGAATGCTCCACCGGAGATTGACACCAACGGCGTGGTCATGATACTGAATATCGATGTCGCCTGGTAGATGTTAAACGGAAAGATTTGCGGTGGTACTGTGAGCAAAGGTATCGATCCCTCCATTGTTGGCATCCAAAGTCTTCTCACCGGAGTGCGAACCGTCGTTGGACTACCAAACTGTGATGTATTGGTTGCGACAGTTCTAGATGGGTGTGGTCAAGTTGTGGTATTGATGTCCAGTTCTAACGACATCATGGATCTGACTAGGCTTCTTGGCATTTTACTGGCCTCACTAGTGCCTTCTATCATCATCTTCAAGGTTGATGATGTGTGGTTGTCGGTTGCTTGTGGTCACACACCGGATGGCGCCAAATGACGTGACATGGTCCTCCGGACTATCATGGATGGTAGTTCTGATCACGGCGAGATGGCAGATGGGTGCTCCGGGAAGACCTGCGAGGTCACAACAGGAAACTGTCAACCATTCTCCAGGAGGGCTCCTGGGAAAACGCTATGACGGTCAAGTCAGTGGCTGAACTGAGAGTGTATAGTGAGGGCCAGGAGAGAATGGCTTAACGTTTGAGGTGGCAGAGGAGGCCTTTTATACTGAGACCTCCTTTCCAGTCCGTACGGGGACAAGGTCGTCAGGTCAGACAAGATCTGACGCCTTGATTGGTTAATCATGCTCCTCGTATTGCCAGAGCTAGTGATTGTTTCAGGTAGTAATGCTCTGAGCATACTCCTTGTCACTTGGAGTCGTTGGGTTTGTCGCGGAGAAGAAGGCGCCCGCTGAGGGCTGAGACTTCTACGCAGTCACCCAGCTCTAGAGGGGCGCGCGCGAGCACGATACTTCGTCAGGGCGGCTATGTTGGGAGTAGCCTGGCCTAACGGCCTGCTTTGGTATCTTCAGCGCATCCTGAGCACAGCTTCCAGCCCGTACTAGGGTCAGTTATCAATACCCAACGCTAAAGATCTCCAGTACACAGCCTTGATAGATATACACAGCAGAGACCACATAGAAATCATCAATGTTCTAATTAAGTCCTCCCATGTGATACTAAAACCATGAAAAAAGGATGATGATACAAAAGACTGACTCGCACACGAGTCAAAAAGAACTAGGGCAGGTACAGAGTTCACAAGAAAAGTACCTAACATGAGCAATATCATAAGAAAACATAAATAAATCAACAAAAATAAATAAAGAACACATATCAGCCACGACGTTCGGTGCTGCTCTGGCCTCCTCTACTGTCAATTGAAATGCTCTCCCTCGAGCCCTCAAAGCCTCAGCCTTCCCCTGCCGGCCATCAGTAATATGCATGGTCCTGGTGGCCGGAGTCTGAATCGTCGTAGATGCAAGCTGAGGACACTCGGCCCTCAAGTGACCCGTCTGGTTGCAATTGAAGCAAATCCGAAATCCCATGGGACAATCTTTCACCATATGCCCCTCCTTGTCATACATGTAGCAAATAATCCCCGACCGACAGGGTCCCTCGTGACCCTTGCCGCACTTGTTGAAACTGCGGCCCTTCAGGCCTCCACCTCTCGAATCAGCGAGCTTGGGCCGCTTAGTTGCCAACTATGACTGCACTGGTCTCCTATCTCTCTCTTGAATCTCCCTCTCCTCTCTCACCTGGGTCTCCATATCGATCTCTCTCCTCCTAGCATTGGTCTGCAGCTCAACCAATGTCCTATTTTAATTGTTCGCCATGAACTCACAAATATCCCTCCTCAGAATACTCAGATACCGATTCACACGTGCATGCTCTATCGACACGTAACCATGGCAAAACAAGGCCCTCTCATGGAACATCCTGGTGATCTTAGTCACCTTCTCTGTCTTCTGCTTGAGCGACAGGAACTCTTGGGCAAACTTCTCTCTCTCTCACTCTTTCTCTCTCAACCACTGGTACGAACTCATCTATGAACATCTCAATAAATATCTCCCATGTCACTGCATTATGCTCTACAATAAAATAGTCAGCCATCACAAATTTCCACCAATCCTTCGCTCCTAAGAGAAGCAGGTTCAGCGCGAAACGAACCCTCCAATTCTCCAGACAGGAGCAAGTGTAAAAAAACCCTCAACATCGGAAATCCATCTCATCCTGGAAATTGGGTCATGGGTCCCGTCAAACTCTAGTAGCTTCGTGTTGTTGAATTCCCGGTACCAAAATGAATCACCCACATGCGGTCTCGTAGGAGCAATGGATGCAGTGGTTGCGGCAGCTGCAGGCTCAGTGACGGCGGCATACCGCTAGTCAAAAATCTAAATAAGTATGGTCTTAATAGACCCAAACATCTCTGGTATAGCCCCTCTAATTGTTGCGGCCACCTCGGCGGCAACGATCCTACGGATCTTCTCATCACTGGCACTCGACCTCTCAGGGTCACTGGAGCCTGAACCTTAGGTAACCACCATACCGAAACACACAAGAAAACCATCAGAAACAGACTAAAGATTATTCACAAACACTTACACAATCCTGCAAGTTCTTTAGTTTCCTAAGATTTCTCCTTGATCCGCATACGGATCTGGTGCTTTAAGTAGTACAAGACCAATACTACGTTCCACACCAACTTGTATTTGTCTCAAGTCGTCCTCTCAAAACCCCAAGTCAAAAGAAAACTATTCCTCAAGAACATCTATACATCTCCTGCCGGTTCCTTAGAACCACTACCAAACATCTAGGTACTCATTCTAGATTGTTTCCCATCACCGCTCTGCCTCACAAGATCTCTGTTATTCTCGCCATTAGCTTTGCATATGCCAATCGTACACAATACATTGTTGGGTTATGAGCATTCTAACACTCCTAAGTGTCCATGCAACCCTAAATACCTTGGATCTATGTTTTCTCTGTTATAAATACAATTATGAACATCCAAGGTATTATCCTAATCTAGCATACAAAATAATAAATATAACAAGATAGAATACATACCTCTTTGATGCAGAATGTCTTCATGAAGCTTGAGTGCCTAGTGCCCCAAGTGTGACACCTCAAATGGTTCACACAACACCAAATACACTTGGAATAACTTGAGAGAAACTTAAACACTCCTTGAAATCGGCTAGCCCTCACACTCACAGATTAGTGCACAATTTCTTGAGTCATGGGATTCTTTTATATGGTGGCTATTAGGGTTACACCATGTAACTCATAACTTTACCCATTCCTTATGCTCCATGGATTTTAACCTCCATGGAGTATCCATGGGTCACCCCATGGACTTAGTCCAACATAAGGAATCTTGGATCACAAGCCCACATATATAAGAATGAATGATTTACACAATCAACCCATATATTTAATTAGTCTCCTTTTGATCACTTAATTAATTCCAAATTAATTCTTGATCAATACTAATTAAATAACCTTATTAATATATTAGAACTTATAATATATTAACCAACCTTAAGTGTTATTTCTCTCATTATAGTCTATCCAAATGCATGATGCCATGCAACCCAAATGGACCATGCCGGGTCGGGTCAAGTCTTACCAATTATAGTTATGTACTTAGACATTAATCCAACAGTCTCCCACTTGGATAAGTCTAAAACTATTATTGCGTATGACTTCAGGAACCGATCAGCAATCGTAGCTCTCAAAAGCTTCTGTCGAACTCTGACCTTGTCGATGAACTCTGACCTTTGTCAATGACTTGTCCATTAGATAAGGGATCATATATTCCTCCATTCTAGATATCATATGGACTGAGACATGGATTATCAATCATTCTCTCTGTCCATTTGTTGTTTCCCGATTTCCGATTCATGATGACTGACTGATTGAACAAATCAAATCAGTCCTGGCTTGGCCAAGCACTCACATGTATCATCTTTAAATCATCGAGGGGCCCACATATATCGCTTTTATCCCGAAGGTAAAAGGAATGGATAAACTTCGACTCATATGGCTTGTTCTACTACTTGTTGAATCATACACAAAGGCACGTTTTATAACATCGAGTTACCAATGCGTTTTCGTGCAATCAATGTATAACCAACTCATAGTAACAACTCATATCTCTAGGTTTGAAGAATATAAGATATTATCGTCTCATGATCACTCGTGATAAAATCCATGAAGTGATTCAAATGAGCGCGGGTTGAATCCAATACTCATAACTTATGAGCACTCATGAGTGTTGTAGCACCACTTTGTCCACCAACTTGGACCTCTACAAACCAACCCATGACAGTCTTGATTCATATCTACTTCCAACATATGACCGACTGTGGATGGTTTGAATAACTTAATCATTCAAGAAGAGCGACTTAGTTATTCTGGAAGTCAAAACATGCAAAGTGAAACACAAGAATAAATGAATCAAATATGGTATCAAACCCTATGAATATAAATAAACACTTTTATTTATCACCATACTGATTACTCATTATTCATTGTTTCGGTTTTATCAACTTTATACTTGAATTTAAAACAATAGGTGTCCCATGCTCCAAGCATGTACACTATCTTTTCTAAACACTAGTCATGCCATACACCAAGTATGCATACTATGTTTGTCTATGATCTTTACTTTGTAAAATAGATCAATTGAACATCACTCCAATGATCCTCTTTTCACAGTCCCAAATCCTTACTGCAAATGCAAGAATTCCAAATTCATGCCATTTACTGAAATCTGTTAGATTCTAAACTTATATGCATTGATCTTCTTAATGATTATGCACAAAGTCAGAAAGACTTGACAACAATCATTACAGAGCATTCCAAAGGAGATCAGCTCCTTGGAAACATCCTTCTTTCATTAAGTTTCCTAATCTTACACAGATTGAATAATTTCTAACTTTGAAACATTTCCATATTCCATTTTGACTATCACTTCTGAACAAGAGTTGCCTCCTTACAGATTATGTCAATATGGTCCTTCCAGAATTAACATTATACTTCCAACTGTCCTTGAGCAACCAATCTTTGGTAAACCTTAGATTGTCCTCGACAATTGCTTAATCATTTTAGTCATATCCAATTCTAGACCTTTTCCCTTCATAATGCCCCAGGCATTTGGAAAATTTTAGAAGGGATGAATATAGCACATGTAATCGATCCTATATCCGAAGCATATGGGACACGATTCATGATGTCTCACATAAAGACTAAGGTCCCGTTTGATAAACGTCTTTCCCGACCCATAAAGATCTTTCCAGCTGAATGGGCCGGAAAGACCGTTTGATTTGGACCAAAAAAATCATCTTTCTCGCTAAGATGGGTCTTTCCCACAAAGCAATAAACCCAAGTCTGTATGGAAAAGAAAAGGCGTTGGACACGGGGACCCTATCGAATGTTACGATATGATGCGTCTTACACAAGAGGCATTTGTATTATTATGCAATCATTTTACGCAAAGAAGTTGGTTGCAAGCTAGTAGAACGATAAGCATTGAAGAGAAGATGGCTATGTTTTTACATGTTATAGGACATAATGAACGTTTTCGAGCGGTTAAAGGAAGATTTCATCACTCCACACAAACCATTCATCAATGTTTTCATGAGGTCTTAAATGCAATGATGTGTTTTGCAAAAGAAATTATAGTACCAACAAATCCTAATCCAACAAGATATGCCTCAGAACGACAAAGACGGTTAAAAGCTATATTTTCCGGAGCAATAGGTGCACTAGATGGAACTCTTGTACATGCAGTTGTGCCCGTTGATCAACAAACGAGGTATAGGGGAAGAGGAAAAGGTGAATGTTATCAAAATGTATTAGGAATTTGTGATTTTGATATGATATTCACCTTTGATTGGCTGGATGGGAAGGCATAGCACATGATTCAAGAGTTTTGAAAGAAGTTGCATTCAATCCGTCTTCCGGATTTCCATTCCCTCCACCAGGTTTCTAATATTTATATAAGTTTATTTATATTCTTTATATAAGTTTTATTATCTATATTCTTTATATAATAAATGTCACTCGCCTACAGATAAATATTATATTTGTGATGCCGCATATACCAACACTCGTGGGTTCATGGCTCCGTACCGTGGCACTAGGAATTGGTTAGCCGATTTTCGAGGACGTCGACCTTTAACTAAAGAAGAAAGGTTCAATCTTGCTCATGCACAACTTAGAAATGTTATTGAGCGTGCTTATGGTGTATTGAAGGCGAGATTCCCAATCTTAAAACAAATGGCTCCTTATCCTTTTCCGATACAAAGAGACATCGTCATTGCTTGTGTCGCGGTCCATAATTTTATAAGGAAATACAATATCCAAGATGAGTTATTTGAAAATTTTGAAGAGAACGTTATGGTTAATCTTGATGTGCACGGTGGAGGAATTGAAGACGAAAAACACAAGGCATAGAATGGGGTTCAGAAGCCGTTGAATACATGGCTACTTTGCGTGAGCAGATTGCTAATCAACTACTTTCACCCGGTTTACTTTAGAGATGTATGCAAATTAGTATGTTATTTTCAATTTCAGTATGTTTCTATTTGGATTTTGATTGATTTATGTTTAATTACTTTGTAAGACAATTTGTATTCGGATTTTTAAATGATTATTGTGTAATTTTGATTTTGTATGATAATTTATATGTTTTTATAATCATTCAGCAACTTCATCCATCACAGAATAGAACAGCAGGGTAATATGGTCATTTTTCATCATTCAGCACAGTCAGTCATATGTACAATCAAATAGCATTGTTTCTTTCCCAGTCAGAAAACACTCCCAGACAGCACTTTCCCATACAGCACTTTCCCAGACAGCAACTATCAAACGGCCCCTAAACCAGTCTCTTGCTATAATATTTCCATTTCAATTTGCCAAGTTCTCAAAATTCAGATTATGAAAAGGGATGCCGTAATCATAATCGAATTTTAGAACGCAAATAATGGACCCATATATAGAATTTCCTTATGTTGAGCCATTCCAACATGAAATTCATATATATATATCCTTGATTAAATACGATTAAAATCTCAATCTAAGCTTTTAGAATTGAAATGAAGTATAATTTCCTCTCCCTTAATCATAGCAAAACAACTTTTTCAACCCCTGCAACCTCACGAATTGAAACTTTTGTTTTCTATAACTAACATTGCTAACTTGCAACCTTTGTCATAATTATCATGCTCCCACTAACATGATGATTATTAGCATAACACTTATGCTCCCACTAGCTTTGACATGTACTCAGAAATCAGCTGACTTTCTAACCAAAGTTCAGATTTCTAATACTAGATTGTTTTGATAAAACTTTATCAAAATCATACACCTCTCTTAGATAGCTCACATGTGTGTCTAAACAATTTTAGAACTATGAAAAGGGATGCCGTAATCATAGTCTCAATTGTTTAGACCTTTGCCACTTCTCACAAGTCCATGTTAGTGTGCCGGTAAACCACACACGCTCCACTAACGACTTTAAGAATGCACATATCACAATTGCTATCTAGCTAAAATCTACTTAGTGAAAGTGTTTCCTCACCATCATTTTCATGAATCGGAGAGAAACCTTATGACCCTTAGATTTTATGGTGTATGTGTTCTTATCCATGTGAATCGTCAAAACCATAGTCACAAGACAAGGATAATGACAAATCCAAACTCATATGGACTGAACTTATGCAATCTTAACTTCTTGCCACCTGGCAGTACAGGGCCTGCCATTGCTTCCAAGTTGTTTTGCAACCAATTGAGAACTTTCAGAACTCCTATGCAAAGCCAACTTTAACTGGAATGGGCACAGAATATTTCAACACGATAGGTTATAAACCTCAAGTCGTGTGCTAGTGAAGGACTTTAGGTTTTATTCTTGATTAAGTCTTGAAACTTTCAAGAGCTTTAAGCCTCCCACTGTCCTCTTGACATATAAGACTCCATTGGTCAAATATTCAAGAGATAGTGCGGATTCTTTATCAACACTAACACTTTACACAATTGGCCTAAGTTGGTCTCTGTTTTATCCAAAACATCACAACTTACCAATTTCAAATGTACAAGAGTAGATAACCTTTTACTCTTACATTTGACTAGTGTTAACAAACCCTCTTTAAGATATGTCACTCAAGTTACAATCTTGGAGTATGACTCTAAGAATTGTTTTGGAACGAAGTATGACTCATCTTTTTGATTTAACCATTTCAACAATTAATGACTCCTCTTCTTAGTCATAAGAATGCACTAAGATGACTTTAGAGGACCAATTGTGATATGGTATCTTAATCATTAAGATGATCATAAACATGATACTAAAGTACTCTCCCATCTTTTCAGATTTGAGAAACTTTTATCTTTCTGCCATACTTTGATTCTTCTTATTCGTTCTGTCTCACATTGAAACTTCTCCAATGCTACAGACTTATACTTAAACTTATAAGTATAACCATATTTACTGAACTTAAGTAAATCATGAAGAATAGTCTTCTTGATCTTTTGTGGTGGACTTGACCAGTGCACAAGAATGTGTAGTCGATCCCTTAGTCCTTTCCTTATTCACATAAGGAATTAGTCTTAATTTTCCAAGCTGAAAGTTCTCATTCATCATACTATACAACTTGCATGATTCCAATTTTCGGTCCAATTGAACCTTGGGTGATGAGAATCTTTCCTTATTTGGTAATATTAGACACTACCACAACCGAAAGAATCAAATCCATTTTTCCAATATTGCTATCAATGGAATCTTATAAGCAACAACTTTTCACAAATGCCATTGTAAGGATACTTAAAATAAATAAAATCAAAACCTTTTTCTTTTATTTTAAAACTTTGCGGAAAAACTTATCCTTACAATCCATATGAAAACCTTGTTGTTATCTATTCCTAAGCAATATAAATATCATAACTCTTAAGTAATAGCCCAAAATTCTGATCACCGAACCATGCAATTGAAATCCATCTTCGCGATCAGAATCAACATGTACTTAATAGAGTTAGACACTGGACTTTACCTGAAGTAGAGCCAAACTTATTGACTTTACCATCCTTAGGTAAATTTGGCAGCTTCGTAACCAATGCCCCTTCCTTTGGCAATAGTTACCTGTGGACCCTTGATAATGGGACTATCTCAGACTTCGCCTCTCTCTTTACCATTGGGTCAACCGAGTTGACTATGGTCGATCCCTTTCCATTGGGAAGAGAGAGCTTTACTGGATATCCAATGTCATCATTGTCAATGTCCATAGCGTTTTAGGAAGTTGATCTTAGCAAATAGATAAGATCATTAAGGGTCTTGTCTTAGTCTGTTTCATAGGATTCCCAAAAGAACTCACTATGTGACTTAGAAAGTAGTTGAGCCACCAACTTTCTCAAGACTTTGACACCCAACTCTCCCGGCTTGTCAATATGTGACTACATCTCCAAGATGTGATCACACCTAGACCTTGCCTTGCCAATAGGGCTTGAGTGACCTTAAACTTTTTAGGAACTTGTGGGTTAGGGAGAATAATTGGAGGAGGTGAAAGAAGCATGATATCCATGGGACATCATCTTCATTTAGGAAAGCTTGTTTCAAGAGATTTGGGAAGATCATAAATGTCTAGACCAGATATCTTTTTGGGAGATATTCAAGATAGTTGATTTAAAGTCCTTAATATGACACCCAATATGAAATATTAAGGCTAGGACCCAACAAACTATTTTATAACTTAGAAGAGGGATGCCGTAATCCAAGCTATAAAATATTTGAAGGTAGGTGAATGACGATTCACCAATTTCCACCATGAAAAACGAAATAATTTATTTGGTTTTAATTGGATTTGAAAGTCCTAGATCTTTGAGATTCATTGAACTGTTCAAAGGCATGTTTCAATCTCGAGTGTGCCCTTCAGGTTTTGTGACTGGGATGCCGAGGATCACAAAACAAGGTGTGAATAACCATGCAAATATACTTGGTACCCTTAATATTTACCCCTTAATCAGTGTGCCGGTTAACCACACACGCTCCACCGATACTATGATAAATATTAAGTTACCCTTTGCCTACCTTGTTAAGTCCAGGTTAGTGTGCCGGTTAACCACACACGCTCCACTAACGACTTAAGCAAAGTGCAAAGTGTAATTTCATGGGTTAGCACCAAATTCACATTTTCCTAAGTAACTAAGATTGGGTATTAATAAGAGTTTAGTTACTTAGTATTTATCATTAATACTTTTAATGAAAGGAGAATTATAGTCCTTGTCCTACCCGTTCGGCTAACGACCCTCCACCAGTCAAGGAAGCGGTGGGTGAAAGTGGACACCCATTAAACTGCCATTTTATAGGCAGTAACCTTATACCCCCCTTATAGACCGGCTTCGTGAATGAGGCCTACTAACGGTAAGACTGACTTTACTCTTATACATATATATAAATATTATTAACTTATAATATTATAAAGTATAAGGGTTGAATTTTAACTTTTAAAATTCTAAGGGCTAACTTGGAATTAAAGTATTCATAAGTGAAAACTTTTCAAATTCCAAAACTTGAGGGCAAGTTTTGAAACTATTCAAAACTAATTAATTCCATAACTTATGAGTTTAAAGTAGTTTTAATTAAAAAAAAAAACTCTTCAAGCTCCATAACTTGAGGACAAGTTATGGAAGACTTTAAACTAATTAATAAAAACAAAATAACTTTTTTTTATTGTAACTTATGGAACTAATTAAGGTTACACTTTTTTTTTTAATTTAATGAAGAGACTCTTGAACCTCCATAACTTGAGGACAAGTTATGGAGTCATAAAACCATTTAATTAGAACTAGACTCTTCATTTTGTAACCTTTGCCAACTTTTATGAGTTTTATGATTCTTAAATGTGACTTTTCATATAACTTGAGGACAAGTTACAAAAACACACTTTGGAATCAACTCTTAGATTAAAATGGATTGAAAACAACTATTTCACACAACTTTTCTATTAATCTAAGAACCTCATAAGAACAAGATAATTCAAATCATCAATCTTCAAGAAATTAGAATGAACATACAAACTAATACAAATCTTGAAATTATGACAATTATCTTAGAAATTGGATTAGCATGAACATTACCACATCAAAAACAAGTTTACAAAAACATCTTAGGGTAATGTTCCTAGTCCAATTCCAGCCAAAACAATCGAATATATGCATCCAACTCGATTTTTCAGCTACTTTTGCAAGTATAACAAGAAAAAAAAACCAGGCTCTGATACCACTGTTGGGTTATTAGCATTCTAACACTCCTAAGTGTACATGCAACCCTAAATACCTTGGATCTATGTTTTCTCTATTATACATACAATTATGAACAGCCAAGGTATTATCCTAATCTAGCATACAAAATAATAAATATAACAAGATAGAATACATACCTCTTTGATGTAGAATGTCTTCATGAAGCTTGAGTGCCTAGTGCCCCAAGTGTGACACCTCAAATGGTTCACACAACACCAAATACACTTGGAATAACTTAAGAGAAACTTGAACACTCCTTGAAATCGTCTAGCCCTCACACTCACACATTAGTGCACGATTTCTTGAGCCATGGGATTCTTTTATATGGTGGCTATTAGGGTTACACCATGTAACTCATAACTTTACCCATTCCTTATGCTCCATGGATTTTAACCTCCATGGAGTATCCATGGATCACCCCATGGACTTAGTCCAACATAAGGAATCTTGGATCACAAGCCCACATATATAAGAATGAATGATTGACACAATCAACCCATATATTTAATTAGTCTCCTTTTGATCACTTAATTAATTGATCAATACTAATTAAATAACCTTATTAATATATTAGAACTTATAATATATTAACCAACCTTAAGTGTTATTTCTCTCATTATAGTCTATCCAAATGCATGATGCCATGCAACCCAAATGGACCATGCCGGGTCGGGTCAAGTCTTACCAATTATAGTTATGGACTTAGACATTAATCCAACATACATGACTCGATAGACAGTCGAATAAATGATTCCACCTCAATTCCACAACCAAACAAGTAATAAGAAGAAAGGCTAAATCAGATATTCTAAGGCTATAAAACCTAACTATGCATAATTATGCCGTATACACTAAGCAATTAGCAATGATAGATTTAATCTTATAAAAGCAACCTCCTAGGCTAAAGGAATCACAATTTAGGCAACCATATCACACTTTTCCTGCACGATCCTTAGCCTATCACTAGCATGCAGTTCTATTATTTTATAAGACATTAACTCTATAGTACTCATAGAAAAATAGAGACATTTTGGGAAACTACCGCTCGAGCTCTGGCTGATTGTATACACTACTTCACCGGGTTTTCTCCTTTGGAATTCTTCGTTTCTTTTTGAAAAGTTTTTATAAAAATCCTCATATCCTTAGTTTCAGTTTGGAATTCCCCTAGAGTTCATCCAAATCCCTCAAACCAGGGCTCTGATACCAAACTGTAACATCCAAATTTTCAAACAAAAATTTTCATTTCTAATTCCATATAAACACAATTTTCATAAAAAACCCTCTCAAGAAAAGTCATAATGTCAAATACAATTCTACATCAAAATATCAGAGTGTCCCAAAAATATCCAATACCATAATCTCCTGACGAATGTGTACAATCAAACCATAGGTTTCCCGCGATCCTTAGAAGTAGCTGAAACACATTTAATCAACAACTGGAAACACAAATCTTAGTGAGTTCCCCAAAATACCACATACAACACAACACAAAATAATCAACTATGGGTTATCGGCAACCCTGGAGACTACCCGAAGTCTCAGTGGGCAACCAACACGCCCTGTGGGTTATCAGCAACCCCGGTGACTACCCGAAGTTTCAACACATATGAAGCAAACACAAGCACAGTAATAACACTCAGACCTAATTGGTTGTCACACATAATACTAAACCCAAGACAATTCTATTCCACACTTAGAGTAAAGGATCATTTTTCCCCTACAAAAACCCTCAAAATCCATCTAAGACACAAGTGGTCAAAGTCAACGAAAGTCAATGGTCAACCCATGACTAGTACGCTCGGCGTACTCTCTCTACACGGGTATAGAACGCAGGGCAGGAGGGACGGGCTCGAATCTGGCTACGTTGGGTGTAGCCAGGCGTACACTTAATGTACGTAAGCAGATCTCAATACTAGCTTATTAACGTCTTAATCATTAAGACATCCATTCCAAAAAAAAGATTTGGCCCCTAAAGAACGTCCTAATCCATAAAGTCTCTGACTTTAAGCCTTTGCATGGCTAAAGAGAGCTTTACCTCAAAAACCCTATCTTCAACACTACTAAAAGCTCCAAAACACTTGCATGGGGGAAAGGAGAAGGTCAAGCTAGCATTTTTATGAATCAAAACACTCTAAGACTTCTGAAAGGACAACTCAAAAGCCCTGGAGTACTCCATACTCACAAGGATCCAACTATGTGGCCAAAAGAAACACAATACCATGCAAAACAAGATCTAACAACATAAGTCTCAAGGTTTGAACATTATACCTTGGAATTGTACACAAGAAGATAATGGTTCTTGATCTACAAGCTAGAATGCACCACCACCTCTTGAATGATCTTCTTTTTAGCACCAAACACTCAAGAATCACTTTCCAAGATTCAAATCTCTCATACACAAGCTAGGGTTTCGTTCTAGGGTTTAGAGAGAATGGAGGTTGGATGAGAGGATGTCCAATGGGGTATAAGTTGATTAAATAGAGGTCAGAACCCTAAAATTTAGGGTTTAGAAACTGTGCGAATACACTCGGCGTACCCACATGTAAGCCCAATGTACTCCCTCCTCCGCCTTGAATCATTCATTGACTTACACCCGACATACAAGGCTAGTACGCCTAACGTAAGTGGCCAAACTGTAAACTAAACAACATGAAGGGCTGAAAATGAAAGTACTTGGGAATGGGTATTACATCTTCACCATCAGAAAACAATAACAACAAACCATTTCATGCAAATAAGTTCGATAAAGAAATCTCAAAATCCATTCTGACTGATTTGGAGAAAAAGAAGTTTAGATCATGGAATTTGCAATTTGAGAGAAAGAGTCGTTGTGAAGTCATGGCGGTAAGTGAGGGAAAATAAGAACACTTCAAAATCTATATGTAAGAAACCATGTTTTGAAAATCTGACTGGACCCGCCAATCTGTTCTTGATTATTGCTTTCTCTAATCAATGGTTGATTCTTCTCTTCACCATCTGAAAAAAAAAATAACAACTCATTTCATGTAATGAAGTTCGATAAAGAAATCTCTACATCCATTCTGACTGATTTGGAGAAAAAGAAGTTTAGATCATGGTATTTGCAATTTGAGAGAAAGAGTCTTTGTGAGGTCATGACCAGTGGGTGAGGAAAAAGAAGAACACTTCAAAATCTATATGCAAGAAACCATGTTTTGAAAATCGGCCCAGATCGGCCAATCCGTTCTTGCTTGCTCTAATCTGTGGTTTATTCTTCTCATCATCATTAGAAAACAGTAACAACCCTTTTAATGCAATGAAGTTCGATAAAGAAATCTCAAAATCCTATCTGACTGATTTGGAGAAAAAGAAGTTTAGATCATGGTATTTGGAATTTAAGAGAATGTGTCTTTGTGAGGTCATGGTTAGTAGGTGAGGAGAAAGAAGAACACTTCAAAATGTTCAATTTTGATTTCGAATCACACCATTGTCTCTTTATTTGACATGATGTATGTAATTTGAAGCTTTTATTGGCTGTTGGAATCCAAGGATTATGTGAAAGCAAAGGAATGTTATAAAAAAATGTATAAGAATTTTCGATTCTACTTGCCAAGACTTCACATCATTTTATCATTAGGTATGTTTTTTACTATAAGGTTTGTAAATTTCTTTTGTTAATGACTAAAACAAAAGTGTTAATAGCAATGTTTTTGGTCCAGATAATTCATTTACTTTATCACCAATGATGAGTATTATACATTTGGTTTCCAGTGAAAACATTGTCATCAAACTATGTTGATTCTCAAATTTGTATTTCATTTTGTAGGTTATCCCTTAAATCATTAATAAAGTTCGAAAGACATGGGGCCATGTCGACATAGATGGTCAAACCTATGGTAATAGATTTCCAGTCATCACTATAATTGATTCACTTTATGTGCTTCTTATTGGTTTACACATTGCTGTTTATTTTTTGTTCATAAAATCTTCTTAAAGTAGGTTAACCTATGCACAAAAACTCATCAATGCATGTGTCGGCCGTTGAAATTTTGTGAAATCTTTTGTGATTCGAGTAAAAGTATTGTGAAAAAAACTCTATTTGGAAAAAATAATTAGTTTGCTCCAACTTTTCAAAGTTTGAAATATCTTATTTCAAATACAAAAGATTGGTGGAAACTAAATTTAGCGAAGCTAAAAGGCCATTGCAAGTGTTTGTCGTATTGGAGAAGATCTATAAATATAGGTGTTATAAAAAAATATCAAAATACAATCATAGCAAACATAAAAGGTCATTAGATGACCCAACTATTATGGATCACTACAAAAAAAAATGCCAATTGGTGACCAAAACGATATGGTCACTAACAATAGAATGAATCGTCACTAAATGATTTAGTGACGAAAATTCCGGTTGTCACTTTTCGTCACTATAGGTCCGTCACAAAATCGATTTAGTAACCAAATATAAATTTGGTCACTAAACAGTGACTAAAATATACTCGTCACTAAATCTGTGACAACCTACTTCGTCACTAAATGTTGTCACTAATCAATTAAAGTTGTCACTATTTTATCTACTTAGTGACCAATAAAAGTGGTCAATATTTAATCCGATTAGTGACCATAGAAAGTGGTCACTGTTTAATCTGATTAGTGACATAGAAAGTGGTCATTGTTTAATCCGATTAGTGACTATACCAGGGTCATCACTGGTTTATCCTATTAGACACAAAAAAGGGGTCAATAATTAAGAAATTATTGAAATATTAAATGTCATTTTTAACAGGAAATATAACAATATCCAATTAGACAAAAGAAAAAGCAATCCTATAAATTTTTACAATACAACAATAACCAAATAAATATTCACATTTTTATTATGAAAATTACATGTCAATTTAAAAGAAAATCCATACATTTTATCCAATATTTCAAACAACAAACATATAAAGATCAACCGAGTGAAGTTCATTTAATAAGAAAAGTAAGTTCAATTGATCAATGCAATTGAGATAAACGTGAAAGCTCACTCATCATAAATTCCATTTTATTATTTTGCTCCTCTCGATATTTGATCTGCTCTTCTTGAAATTATAGTTGCTCTTCTTTAATTACACTAATTTCCTCCTCCAAGGCTTTTGATTTTTCCTTTTCCAATTCCAGTTCCATTTGTAACTTTTCTGTGCCTAAAACTTGTTTTGTCGAAACAGAACGCCCTTTTATATATCCCGGTATACGATGTAGTTTTTTCATACATATTTCAGCCGGCGAACAAGAAGAAGAAGCTTCCTCATTTAGCAATTCATTATGCATAACAAAACAATTTAGATTAAAAGTAAAACAAAAATTATTCATAAATATGTCAAGATATTAAAAATACCCAAATTTCTCCAGCCTTCTCATTGATCATTTGATTTTTCTTTTTCAAAAAATGTCCAATCTTGTAACGTTCAATGAATGATACTTCTTCTCCTTCTTTCTTTTTCTATTTTCAAAAGGTTGCTCACCATAAGTTTGTCAAGATATATATATATATATATATATATATATATATATATATATATATATATATATATATATATATATATATATTTGTAACAAAGTTGAACTAGAGGAAGAAAACTTTAACAATGCAATGAAAGATTTATGTTTTAAAGAAGTTGCTTACCATGTCAACAATCCTTGCAATTGAAACTGTGCCAACCGCGGGTGGAACTTGATTAAATGATTTGTTCTTCTTGTTTCTAATGCTAACTTTCTGCAACAATTAAAGAAGTGAAAAGAATTATATCATGAAAAATGTAAAGACACATGGAGATTTTTGTAATTATGCGAAGTAAAAACATAGGAACCAAAAAAACACATGGACCAATTTTATAATTCTGCAAATTGAATACACACGGACCAATTCTGTGAATTTTGCAAAATAAAAAAGCACAAGGGTTGTTTCTGTCATATTTGCAAACCAAAAAAACAGTGACCATTTCTGTCATTTGTCCACACTATTACATAGGGATTGTAACACCGTAATTTTTCAAAACAAATTTTTCATTTTAAAATCGCATACTTTTCATAACATGTTGTATAGAAATCTCGTTTATTCAAATTACAAAACACAACTCCAATAATAATCCAGGATCCTCAAAACATAACTCTTTCTCTGGTGTGTACAATCAAGTCGGTGCTTTCCCGCGATCCTCTGAGATACCTGAAACACATAACACATAACACGGTAAGCACGAAGCTTAGTGAGTTCCCCAAAATACCACATACAACACATAGCCAGTCGAGGCTATAACACAGTATGACCCTCCGGTCAATGTGTCTCAGCGGGACCCTCCAGTCCCGTAGCTCATTGGACCCTCCAGTCCGGTCTAGCTCGTTGGACCCTCCGGTCCGGTCTAAATTGTTGGACCCTCCGGTCTGGTCTACTCGAGGACCCTCTGGCCTCGTAAGTCGTTGGACCCTCCGGTCCGGTCTATATAACACATAGCATACATATATCACAACGCACATAAACTCAAACATACACATAACACATAAGACCCTCCGGTCTGCACATAGTTACCACTCTAGGTAGTGTATAGTGAGAAGACTCACCTCGGCTAGCAGGTGAGCAAATAACCTCACGCTCGGATCTTGAACTAGCATCCTCTTATCACAAAGGATGAATATCTCTTATTTATACTCTTTTCACGACCCAAATAATCGAAGGCGGTTCTTTCTCTTTCTAACTCTTTAAAGTGGGTAAAAGACCATTTTACCCCTCCAAGGTCTCTATCACATATATTGACCAAAACCCCAAAGTCAACAAAAGTCAAACTCGAGTCAACAGTCCAAGTTTGACCCGACTCGTCGAGTGCACTCCTGCGACTCGTCGAGTCCCCTCGTATCCTCAGAATTCTGAAAAGTCCAGCTCAACTCGCCGAGTTATCGCACAATCAATCCATCGGGACAAACCCTCGCCGACTCCTCGAGTCAGGTCATGGACTCGGCGAGTCCATTTGATCTGGTTTCTTATTCAGACGATTTCAACCAGATCTATCACTCTAAACTATAGATCTATCATCCTAAGGCTCAATAATTACGTAAAGCTTCGATCTTTACGTTCATACATGATGCTATTGCTTCAAAACGCCAAAACATGCTCTTCATGAAGGTTTTTGCTCATCAACCCTCATTTGGACCACTAAAGCTGAGACATCTAGACTCTAAGGACCTTAGGAGGTCCAAATCTGAGGTTTCCAACCACAACCAGGTCTCATTCGACTCATAGATTCAAAAGGATGGAAGCAAAGCCCTAAAACTCCCCAAATGAGATCTAGTACAAGGAATGAACAAGATGAGAACTTTGTACCTTCTCTTAGCAGCTGAAACACTCAATACCACAGATCCACTGCCTTCCTTTGTTCCCCATCATGAAGCTCTACATCCTTCTTCATAGAAATGCACCAAGAACCACAATATGAGCTTCTCTCACGCTCTCTAGCTCCAATAGCAATTAGGGTTTGCTCTCAGGGGAAGGTAGCCGCAAATGAGGCTATAAATGCCTTTAAATAGGTCCCAACACGGGAAATCAGGGTTTCTCTGCCCAGCACCTACTCGACGAGTCCCTCCTCTGACTCATCGAGTGTAACTTACACGTTTTGAAATCGTGTTATGTAATTTGAAAAGTTAATAATATTATGAAATATTATGTGAAATTGAGTGTTGAGCTCTAACAGATAGTTTTAGTTGAAATAAAGTAAAACTATGTTTAGAATCACTCATAAAATATTGGAAATCTTATGAGATTCCAATTAAAAGCCAAACAGTGAAATTTAGCGAAAATATAAAATTTGAAATAAGTAAAATTTTATTATTTAAAGTTGTAAAGAATCTCGTTAGAAACATTTAGGTGAAAACCTCATCGAAATCCGAGTTATAACGAAGAAGTTATGACCAATCGAAGATCCGCGACAAAACCGGCGCGGTGCCGAATGACGTAAAAAGTGAGTTTTTGATAAACTACTTTTTAGCCTTAGTTATCTAAATGAAAGTCGTAGTATTCGTTAGACCGAGAATTTTGATAAAAAGAACGCCAAAATCTGACTTCGTATGAGGAAGTTATGATTTTTCTAAGTTTCAGCTTAGCAGTAGACAGCTAAAAACTCGAATTTTAGATCGAGTGATTTTTAGCCTACACAACCTAAACGAGAATCGAAGGTCTGGTCAATAGTAGTACAACGGTTAAAAGTCTGACGAAAACGGACGTCGGATGAAGAAGTTATGAATTTTTAACGGATTTACCAGTCCCGGTCTGTTAAAAATAATAATATTAAAAATAAAGTCAAAATTAGCCAACGAAGTCTAAACAAAAGTTGTAGAGCATAATTTTCCCTACGCGTGCATATAAAGAACGTCAAAAACGGAGCTTGTATACGAAAGTTATGGATTTTAGAAGTTCGAGGCACAAAAATCAAGAAAAGTCCGAAATCCGAGGAATTTCGCATGGCTGGTGTTCGGCCACGTCACCCTCGTCCGAATCTCGCCCCATGTTTGAAGCAGCTGCGTCATCCGAGGAGTTGGTCCACTCGCGAAGCGACGCGTGTCGCAGCCGTGTCCGAGCCTCGCACGAACACCTGGCCTCCCTTGCATGCGCGCCACCTGCCCTCGCTGCTACCACGCGCTTCGCCCCCTCGTAGCCACGTGTCCCTTCTCGGCTGAAGCTCCGGATCTCCCCTCCTATAAAAGGGAGGCCTGCGAGCCTTCCCGGATATTTTGAGAATTTTGGCACTTTTTCACCCTTAATCATTATTTTTAGTATTTTGACATCCCCCGAAGCTCGGGATTATTTCAAACGCCCGAAACATGCCCCGAAGTTCCTGAGAAGCCCAAAAAATTTATCTTTTCGGTTTTGAAGCTCTACCTTCGGAAGGCCCAGTTTTTCAATAAATCTCCCGGTTTTCAACGAATAAAGTCATATTTAGAACCGAAATGCTGCACAAATTATTATTTTGACCCCCGGTTATTTCAAGGTGAGTTTAATATATAGGAACAAGTGTATGTTATGTGTTATATGTGCTATGTGCTTTTCCATGTTATCATCTTGAGTTATTATTTCTGCTATTTTTATAGCAAGGCTGTACCTCTGACCACGAAGTGTATGACATAGGCATCACTTGGGTATTGGTATGAACCGTTGACCATGAAGTGTATGACATAGGCATCACTTTGGCTTCGGTAGTATGCTAAGATAAGGCTGAAAGCCTGAATATTCTAGCAAAATGATATTCCTGAGTATTTTTCGTGTTATTTTTGTTCATTACTTTTAATAGCAAAAGAAATACCTTTGACCATGTGATCAGTGAAAGGGCTGAGATTCATATTGGTACTGGTATGTAGCCTCTGGCCATGTAGAACATGTCTCCGTAAGAGAATGATTTCTATTCTATGGTATTGGCAAAAGGTTAGACAGGGCTATAAGCCTGAAATTTACCAAAAAGTTAATCCGAAGTTGTATGTCTTCTGTGCCATTTGGGCCAAAGCTTTATTGATTGTATATCAAGTATGGAAATTGCTACGTCTCATCGATTGATATGGAAAGCTTTTCGCATTACGCCTTTGTTGTTCCTTGTTTCTCTTTGCTTCTGCCATATTGAAGTATATATATATATATATATATATATATATATATATATATGGCATAACGTTATATTGTATCTATTATTGAACTCACTAAGCGTCACCGCTTACCCTCTCCATGTTTAACAAATTTGCTGGGAATAAGTAATCAGTATAGTCATATACTGTTGGAAGATGTAGAATAGTTTTTACTATTACTTTTTTATTTCGGTTTATGTTTGTATAAAATTACAATATCCTGGGTAGTTATGTAAAATCTTAAAATATAGTCGGTTTATATCCAATCATTTGTAATCACTTTATCAATGTAAGATAATGTTTTATAAATATGCATGTAGCATGTTTTGAGTAACTTTATTATCAAGTATGAAAGTTTAGAAATGGGTTCTTTCAATCATGGTATCAGAGCGGTGGTTTAAGTGAACTAAATTCCATGGATTGGTATTTAGACTTAAACTATTGGAAGTTCAATATATGAACTGGAATCATTGTAAATATATGGATACAAACCATAGGAAATACTTAAGTGGGGTATTGGGTAGTGATAAACCCTAGTATTCTAAGATATTAAGTTACTTCAAAAATTTTAGAGAATTAGTTTATGTGAACTAGGTATTTTGAGAATTTCTAGACTTAAACATGAATTGTTAAGTAAAGATGATACGATATGTATCTAGTATACTTTAGGTTGAATACTTAATGGGGACAAGCACTAGAATATTAAGAGGAGATATGCCTTATATTCTATTAAGTTCTAAATGATAAGTAAATATAGCATGCTTTAGGTTTCATACCTATATTGCTATTATTTGAGAAAGTTTAAGGTTTGTTGCCGACCTTGGTTTAGAAAATTTTATGTTCAGCATTCTAAGAATTTCCGTAATAGAATTTACATGAAACTTTTCGAAGTGATAGAGAGACTTATGATAGTTAACATCGATAAGTTTATAAATAAACGATCGCGGGATATCGTAAAATAATAAATATGAAGTGTTATCGTAAATAGTGTATTAATACCAATAGAGTGGTAATATACATTTAAAGTATGTTTGATATATAATAACATCTTTGGAAGAAAGATGTGTTGGGTTTTGAGCATTCTAACACTCCTATGGTGTACATGCAACCCTATAAACCTTGGATCTATGTTTTCTCTATTATACATGCAAATATTAACTATTCCAAGGTTTCATCCTAACTAGCATACTATGAAGCACCTATACTACAAAGTTCTAGTTAGATGACATACCTTTTGATGTAGCTTGATGTCTTCAAGCTTTAAGAGCTTAGCCCCAATAGTGTGGAAGCCTCAAATGGAATCACAAATCACCAAAACACCTTGGAAGAACTTGAGAGAATATGTATGCACACTAAAATCGGCCCACTCTTATTTTCACACACTTGTCCCAATTTTGTGAGCCAAGGACCCCTTTATATATTATGGAGGATTAGGGTTACATCCATGTAAACCCTAATACCCATGACCTTTCATTTACATAGGATCCATGGGTTAAAAGCTCCATGGACCATCCATGAAAGCCTAGCCCAACCTAAATGAACTTGGCCCATTCCATATATATAAGAGTCTATATTTAATTAGTTCTTTTTGATCACTTAATTAATTCTAAATTAATTCTTGATCAATACTAATTAAATAATATGATTCCATATTAATATATTAGAACTTATAATATATTAATATAAATCATAAATATACTATTCTCAAAAGACTATCCATATAAATTGTGCCGGTGAAGTGCAACCCAAATGGACCATGTCGGGTCGGGTCAAGTACATACCAAATATAGTTATGGACTTAGACATTAATCCAACAGTCTCCCACTTGGATAAGTCTAAAACTATTATTGAGTATGACTTCAAAACCTAACTGGCAATCGTAGCTCTTAAAGTCGCTGTCGAACTCTGACCTTGTCAATGACTTGTCCATTATATAAGGGATCATATATTCCTCCATTCTAGATATCATATGGACTGAGACATGGATTATAATCATTCTCTTTGTCCATTTGTTGTTTCCTGATTTTCGATTTATGATGACTGACTGATTGAACAAATCAAATCAGTCCTGGCTTGGCCAAGCACTCACATGTGTCATCGCTAAATCATCGAGGGGCCCACAGATATCGCTTTTATCCCGAAGGTAAAAGGAATGGATAAACTTCGACTCATATAGCTTGTTCTACTACTTGTTGAATCATACACAAAGGCACGTTTTATAACATCGAGTTACCAAATGCGTTTTCGTGCAATCAATGTATAACAAACTCATAGTAACAACTCATATCTCTAGGTTTGAAGAATATAAGATATTATCGTCTCATGATCACTCGTGATAAAATCCATGAAGTGATTCAAATGAGCGCGGGTTGAATCCAATACTCAGAACTTATGAGCACTCATGAGTGTTGTAGCACCACTTTGTCCACCAACTTGGACCTCTACAAACTAACCCATGACAGTCTTGATTCATATCTACTTCCAACATATGACCGACTATGGATGGTTTGAATAACTTAATCATTCAGGAAGAGCGACTTAGTTATTCTGGAAGTCAAAACATGCAAAGTGAAACACAAGAATAAATGAATCAAATATGGTATCAAACCCTATGAATATAAATAAACACTTTTATTTATCACCATACTGATTACTCATTATTCATTGTTTCAGTTTTATCAACTTTATAGTTGAATTAAAAACACTAGTTGTCCCATGCTCCAAGCATGTACACTATGTTTTTCTTAAACAATAGTTTTGCCATACACCAAGTATGCACTCTATGTTTGTCTATGATCCTTACTTTGTGAAATAAACCAATTGAACATAATTTCAATGATTCTAATTTCACACTCCCAAATCCTTATCGAAAAATGTGAGAATTTCAAATTCCTATCATTTATCGAAATCTGTTTAGATTTTAAACTTATATGCACTGACCCTCCTGTAATGAATATGTACAAAGTCACAAAGACTTGTCAACAGTCATTATAAGGTATTCCAATGGAGATCAACTCCATGGAAACTAAGTCTAATATTCAAAGTACATTGCTTTGGACATGCTTCTTGCATTAAGTTTTCTAATCTTACACAGATAACTTCCACCTATGGAGACAACTCCATATTCTCATTTTGACTATCACTTCTGAATAAGAGATGCCTCTTTTCAGAATATGTCAATATGGTCCTTCCAAAATTAGCACTATACTTCCAACTGTCCCTGAGCAACTAATCTTTGGTAAACCTCGGATTGTCCTCGACAATTGCTTAATCATTTTAGTCATATCCAATTCTAGACCTTTTCCCTTCTTAATGCCTCTGGGCATTTGGAAAAATTTAGAAATGACAAATATTATAGCACATGCAATCGATCTTGTACCCAAAGCAAATGGTACACGATTCATGATGTCTCACATAAAGACATGATTCTAGACCAGTCTTTTGCTACAATATTTTTATTTGTCATGTTTTCAAAATTTGACTATGAAGAGGGATGCCGTAATCATAATCGAATTTTGAGAACGCAATATATAGAATTTCCTTAAGTTGAACCAATCCAACATGAAATTCATATATATATTCTTGACTAAAGATGATTAAGGTCTCAATCTAAGCCTTTAGAACTGAAATGAAGTATATCCTCTCCCTTAATTATAACAAAACAACTTTTTCAATCCCTGTAGCCTCACGAATTGAAACTTTTGTTTTCTATAATTAACATTGCTAACTTGCAACACTAACAATAATTATCATGCTCCCACTAACATGATGATTATTAGCATAACACTAATGCTCCCACTAGCTTTGACATGTACTCAGAAATCAGATGGACTTCTAGAAATCAATACTTTATTGACTTTCTTACCAAAGTTCAGATTTCTGATACGAGATGCTTTGATAAAACTTTATCAAAATCATACATCTTTCCTTAGATAGCATGCATGTGTGTCTAAACAATTTCAGAACTATGAAAAGGGATGCCGTAATCATAGTCTCAATTGTTTAGACCTTTTGCCATCTGCTTCAAATCTACTTGGTGGAAGTGTTTCCTTACCATCATTTTCATGAATCGGAGATAAACCTTATGACCCTTAGATTTTATGGTGTATGTGTTCTTATCCATGTGAATCGTCAAAACCATAGTCACAAGACAAGGATAATGACAAATCCAAACTCATATGGACTGAACTTATGCAATCTTAACTTCTTGCCACCTGGCAGTACAGGGCCTGCCATTGCTTCCAAGTTGTTATGCAACCAATTGAGAACTTTCAGAACTCCTATGCAAAGCCAACTTTAACTGGAATGGGCACAGAATATGTCAACACGATAGGTTACAAACCTCAAGTCGTGTGCTAGTGAAGAACCTCAGGTTTTATTCTTGATTAGTTCTTGAAATTCTTTTTAGGATCTTTAAGACTCCCACTATCCTCTTCACATATAAGACTATCTTGCCAAATATTCAAGAGATAGTACAGATTCTTTATCAAGACAAACACTTCACACAATTGGCCTTAGTTGGTCTTTGTTTTATCCAAAACATCACAACTTACCAATTTCAAATGTACAAGAGTAGGACACTTTTACTCTTACATTTGACAAGTGTTTTAAACCTTTCTTTAAGATATGTCACTCAAGTTACAATCTTGGAGTATGACTCTAAGAATTGTTTTGGAACGAAGTATGACTCATCTTCCTGATCTAACCATTTCAACAATTTATGACTCCTCTTCTTAGTCATAAGAATGCACTAAGATGACCTTTAGAGGACTAATTGTGATATGATTTCTAAATCATTAAGATGATCACAAACATGATACTAAAGTACTCTCCCATCTTTTCAGATTTGAGAAACTTTTATCTTTCTGCCTAATTTGATTCTTCCCATTCGTTCTGCCATACATTGAGACTTTTCCAATGTTTCAGAATTATACTTAAACTTGTAAGTATAACCATATTTACTAAACTTTAGTAAATCAAATAGTCTTAACGAGCTTTGTGGTGGACATGACCAGTGCACAAGAATGTGTACTCGATCCCTTTAGTCCTTCACTTGACTCACACATCCATGTGAACAAGTAATTAGTCTTGATTTTCCAATGCTTGAAAGTTCTCATTCATCATACTATTCAACTTGCATGATTCCAAGTTTCGTTCCAATTGAAACTTGGGTGATGAGGAACTTTCCTGATTTGGTAAATTTAGACACTACCACAAATGAAAGAATCAAATCCATTTTCCAATATTGCTGTCAGTGGAATCATATAAGCAACAATTTTCCACAAATGCCATTGTAAGGATACTTCAAATAAACAAAATTAAACAATTTTCTTTTATTTTAAAACTTTGCGGAAAAACTTATCCTTACAATCCACATGGAAAATTGTTGTTATCTATTCCTTAGCAATATATCATAACTTCTTAAGCAACTGCTCAAAATTCTGATGCGATCGAAATCCACCTTCGTGATCAGAGTCAACATATACTTCCTTTAAGATTTCTCTCTATTCTTTGATTCTTAAAACATCAACATGTGACCCAGTCACATCATGTAATGAGGATCTCAGAATAGAACTTAACAGAGTTAGATAATGGGCTCTACCTGATGTAGAGTCAAACTTATTGACTTTAACATCCTTAGGTAAATTTGGCAGCGTTGCAATCAACGCCCCTTCCTTTGGCAAAATAAACATATGGACCCTTTGGTAATGGGACTATCTCAGACTTAGCGTTTCTCTTTACCATTTGGTCAACCGGGTTGACTATGGCCAATCCCTTTCCATTGGGAAGAGAATGCTTTTTCTGGATTTCCAGTGTCACCATTGTCACTGTCCATAAAGTTTTTGGGAAGTTGATCTTCTAATCAAATTTGCTTCACTATCGTTCCAAATCATTGCTGATTCAGCAGCACCAAGCAAATAGATATGATCATTAAGGTTCATGTCATAGTCTGTATCATAGTAGTCCCAAAGGAACTCACTATGTGACTTAGAAAGTGATTGAACATCCAACTTTCTCAAGACTTTGAAACCCAACTCTCCCGGCTTGTCAATATGTGACTTCATCTCTAAGATGTGATCGCACATAGACCTTGCTTGCCATTAGGGCTTGAGTGACCTTGAACTTGTGGGTTAGGGAGAATAATTGGAGGAGGTGGAGGAAGTAAAGTTCCAAGAGATTTGGGAAGATCATAGATGTCTGAACTCGACATCTTTTGGGAGATATTCAAGATAGTTGATCTAAAGTCCTTAATATAACACCCAATATGAAATATTAAGGCTAGGATCCAACAACCTATTTATAACTGGAAGAGGGATGCCGTAATCCGAGTTATAAAATAGTTGAAGGTAGGTAAATGACGATTTACCAATTTCCACCATGAAAAACGAAATAATTTAATTAGGTTTTTTACTTGGATTTGAAACTCCTAGATCTTTTGAGATTCATTGAACTTTTCAATGGCATGTTTCAATCTCGAGTGTGCCCTTCAGGTTTTGTGACTGGGATGCCGAGGATCACAAAACAAGGTGTGAAGTAACCATGCAAATATACTTGGTACCCTTAATATTTACCCCTCAATCGATGTGTTGGTTAACCACACGAGCTCCACCGATACTATGATAAATATTAAGTTACCGTTTGCGTACTTTGTTAGATCCAGGTTAGTGTGCCGGTTAACCACACACGCTCCACTAACGGTTTAAACAAAGTGCAAAGTGTAATTTCATGGATTAACACCTTATTCACATTTTCCTAAGTAACTAAGATTGGGAATTAATAAAAGGTTTAGTTACTTAGTATTTATCATCAATACTTTTAATGAAGGGAGAATTATAGTCCTTGTCCTACCTGTTCGGCTAATGACCCTCCACCAGTCAAGGAAGCGGTGGGTGAGAGTGGACACCCATTAAGCTGCCATTTTATAGGCAACAACCTTATACCCCCCTTATAGACCGGCTTCGTGAATGAGGCCTACTAATGGTAAGACGACTTGCTCTTATACATATAATATATTAAACTTTTAATATTATAATAGTATAAGGGTGTATTTTAGACATTTAAAATACTTGATGGTTTAATCTATTAATTAAACTAGACTTTTAATTTAATTAAACTCAAACCATATATTTATGGATTTAATAATACTCTTTTAATTAAACGCTTTAATTAACTATTAATAAAGTCCATAAGAGTTAATTTGAACTATTCAACAAAACATCATAATTCCAATTATTAAACTCAAAATTAAAACCATTTAATTAATTGTTTAAGTTATGAACCCAAGAGTTTTAGAATTCAATTCTTTTTTCATAAAAAACTTTTCTCAAATTCCAAAACATGAGGGCAAGTTTTGTAATTCTTGAAAACCTTTGGATTCCATAACTTATGGAATTAATGGTGTTTTATGATGAAACTTTCCATGTTCCATAACTTAAGAACAAGTTATGGAATTGTTTAAAACATTAACACCAAATTTTGTAACTCCATAAAAACTTTGAATCAATTTTTTTTTTTAAAAAACTTTCATATCCATAACTTATGGAAGTTTCAAAAACCCTTAAGATCACAACTTTAAAGAAAACTTTTGAGCTCCAAAATTTTATGACAAAATTTGTAACTCCTTAAAACATTTAGATCAAACTTTTAAAACTAATAAAATAATCATATCATTTTATCTTTTACTAAATTTGACCTAATTCAACTCATATAACAAATGATTCAAATTTTACAAATAATTCGTTTTTCACAAAACAAGTAATTATCTTAAAATTTGACAAACGTCATGTTTTTTTTCCTTTTTTTTCCAACTTGAAAATAAAACATTTGCATCAATATAACAGAAAACAAACCAGTCTCTGATACCACTGTTGGGTTTTGAGCATTCTAACACTCCTATGGTGTACATGCAACCCTATAAACCTTGGATCTATGTTTTCTCTATTATACATGCAAATATTAACTATTCCAAGGTTTCATCCTAACTAGCATATTATGAAGCACCTATACTACAAAGTTCTAGTTAGATGACATACCTTTTGATGTAGCTTGATGTCTTCAAGCTTTAAGAACATAGCCCCAATAGTGTGGAAGCCTCAAATGGAATCACAAATCACCAAAACACCTTGGAAGAACTTGAGAGAATATGTATGCACACTAAAATCGGCCCACTCTTATTTTCACACTCTTGTCCCAATTTTGTGAGCCAAGGACCCCTTTATATATTATGGAGGATTAAGGTTACATCCATGTAAACCCTAATACCCATGACCTTTCATTTACATAGGATCCATGGGTTAAAAGCTCCATGGACCATCCATGAAAGCTTAGCCCAACCTAAATGAACTTGGCCCATTCCATATATATAAGAGTCCATATTTAATTAGTTCTTTTTCATCACTTACTTAATTCTAAATTAATTCTTGATCAATACTAATTAAATAATATGATTCCATATTAATATATTAGAACTTATAATATATTAATATAAATCATAAATATACTATTCTCAAAAGACTATCCATATAAATTGTGCCGGTGAAGTGCAACCCAAATGGACCATGTCGGGTCGGGTCAAGTACATACCAAATATAGTTATGGACTTAGACATTAATCCAACAAGATGTGCATTTGAAACACTGTCACACCCCAAAACCGAGAACGGCGGAATACGTTCTGGGGTGGAGGACGTCATGTACAGTATCATAACAAAGCATAATAGTAAAGACAAGCAACAACATCCATTGCATTAAGATAATAATTGTAATACAACGTGTTCAGTACAATGTAAGACACCAAAAATACAATCAAAATAAAGTGGAGTCTTATGTGTGCTCCGTCTTCTCGAAGGCTGCATCCGTACCTGTCTACTGATGACCCGAGAATACAAGTTATTTTGAAAACGTTTATCAGCATAAAGCTGGTGAGTTCATAAGTATTTAGTGTCATTTTCCTGTATAAAAATATTCACAGTTATACATTTGTAAAAGAAAGTTTCGGTGTTCGAAAATAGTATGAGCCCTAGAAAACCCTATGTTTTCCAGAAAAAGTAGTCTTCACCAAGACCCGATGGTTTGTTTGTTCCTTTGATAATGTACAAGGTTTCCCAGTAGTTATTAGTTTGAAAATATAGTTTGACTTTATCCATATATAGTAATGAGAAAAATGTTTTACCCCAACAGTATCACTGTCGGCCATATGTAATGAAATGCAGACTCCAGGTAGTATTAAATGTACAATACACCTCAGGGAGTCCGTTGCCTTTAATTTTTAAAGTATTAATTAAAGTTTTGAATGTGAACTCGTACGTAACCATGCTGATTGACGATCGAATCCCTTTGACCCTCCGAGTCATATGTAGATGTGACATTTTGTCACCCCTGGGCCTAGACGGCTCAGACTGTAGCTAGCAGTCGGGATGTGGGAGTGTCTGTCCCGTATAGATCTATACACATAATGCCCGCTCTCCCTCCAGGAGACTCTGGTTACGCGGTGATAGCACAAAGATGTGTCGTATCGAGAAATAGTATGTCACATTCTATTTTAGTAAGTTCTCTTGTATAGTATGTAGTGTTCTCTTTGTATAGTACATAATGTTCTCCTTGTATAGTATGTAGTGTTCTCTTGTATAGTATATAGTGTATATTGACTCACAACTGAACTGACTCTAGTAGTTGTCATGGCAATAGTAGCATTGAGTAGTGTCCCTTAACTATACCTATTATAGTTAAGATATGAAGACTTTTATATCTGACAGAAATATATAAGATATATAACTAAGAATTCAACGAGAGTCGGACTAATAACAAAATACCCTAAGCCCACAATCAAACAAGAACAGGAAATAAGGTGAGCTATTAGTCCTAAGTCCTTCAAGTCTTACTTATATAAATATATTGGTGTAGATACCTATTATAGTTAAATAGTGTTATTGGTTGCGTGTCTTTGATATCCAAAGGCATTGAACTGATATGAAAACTTTTATATCTGACACAAATATATAAGATATATAACTAAGAATTCAACGAGAGTCGGACTAATAACAAAATACCCTAAGCCCACAATCAAACAAGAACAGGAAATAAGGTGAGCTATTAGTCCTAAGTCCTTCAAGTCTTACTTATATAAATATATTGGTGTAGATATGGTTTGAGACAAAAATTGGTTTAAACGAATTTTGGAAAATAGTTTTATAGTGATTTAACATGAAAATGAATTTGGTAAGCATTTGAAAACAGTTTAATTGGCAATATAGTTGAAAACATAGAAAATCCCTTTTTGGTGGTAAAAACAGTTAATAGTGTAGAAAATCCTTTTGGTTGCAAGTTATAATTCACATGCGATTGTTACTATAACTTATTTGGTTCAACTTGTATCCCCCCCCATAAAACAGTTAAAAACATTTAAAAGGTTCATTTTGGGGTATCAACTCACCTATAGTGAGTGAAGTGGATGGAAACGCCGAGTAGGATGCTAGGTGTCAAGTGAGGACTTGAACACACGCACGGATCCTATGTAACATGTAGTGATGTATAAAGTATCTAATTAGTTGTGTAATCACTAATTAAGTGAGTAAAGGCACTTTAATGTATGAAAACACTTCGTTTCAAGTGTTAGGAGTGCTAAAGGTTGCATCTAAGGAGTGTATGGCCTCACTATGGAGTTTACACTTCACTTTGCCACACTTAAGTGTGTTTACGGTTGGGAGACCATTTCCCCCATGAGTTTACGGCCGTAAACTCATGGAAATGGTGAGTTTGTGTGACTAAAGGTCTCATGCATCACAAGGAAGGTTCCTAGGATCAATTCGAGGGCTTTGGAAGTGATTAGGGTTCAATTGGGTACTCCCTTGGAGTTTACGGTCCTTGGACCACTCCTTGGGAGTTTACGGTCGTAAACTCTAGGGTTTACGGTCCTTGGACCACCCTTGGGGAGTTTACGGTCGTAAACTCATGGGTTTACGGCCGTAAACCCACCTTTGTCCATGTTTGTCCATTTTCCAAGTGTTTTGGTGGTTTGTAGGCCATTCATGCAAGTTCTAGACTCAAATACAAGCCATGCAAAGTGTTTGGAGCATTAAAACACCCTTGGAAGGTGTTTACGGTTTTGGGAGACGTTCCCAAACCGTAAACTCATGTTTACACTTCTTTGGACATGTTTTAGGGTTCTGAGATCATCCAAGCAAGTTTCAAGGCCATTAGACATGCATTGGAAGGGTTAAGGAGCATCAAAACCCCTTGAAAGGGTGTTTACGGTTTTTGAACATTCAAAAACCGTAAACTCATGTTCATGGCCAAAAACTCATGATCTTGTGGTTCTAACTCCATGCATGTAAGGATCTAAGCATTAGAAGAGGTTTGGAAGTGTTTTTTTTTTTTTGGGGGCTTCTAAACCTCTTTTTGGGAGTTCACGGTTTTGGGAGGCTCCCCAAACCGTAAACGCATGCATGTTGGGGTATTTGGATGATCCAACTCGAAATAGCATGAATACTAAGCTAGAAAATCAAGTTAGGAAGATTACCTTTGATTTTTGAGGCTTGAAAGTGGTGTTCTTGAGCCAAACCCGATTTTAGAGAGAGAGAGAGTAGAGAGAGAAAGCTCCAAGGTGGGAAAAGGCTCTAAAGGTGGACACTCCTCCTTTATATATGGCTGCCTAGTGGGGACCCACCATACACTGTCGTTTAAACGGAGCTAATTGTTTTTACCGGGTAAACTAACCGTAACCCGACTTAGTTGTTTTTATTCCGTCATTAAATATATATTATTTTAATAACTCAAAATGAATTATTTTAATAATAAAAGTTAACGGAAAATTTTAATAGAATCAACTTTTATTAACGGAAACGGGTTACAGTGACGGAGTAAATTTCGGGTTGTCACATCATCCCCCCGTTAGAGGGAATTTCGTCCCGAAATTCAGAATTCAAGTAGTTACGTTATTACAACACAACTAAGCAAAGAGATGAGGATAGTTAAGTTTCATTTGATCCTCGCGCTCCCAAGTGAACTCTGGTCCTCGTTTGGCGTTCCAACGAACCTTCACAATCGGGATGCGGCTTTGCTTCGTTCGTTTGACCTCTCGGTCCATGATCTCCACAGGTTCTTCCACGAAGTTGAGGCTCTCATTGACCTCGATTTCATCGAGTGGAATTATGAGAGTCTCATCGGATAGGCACTTTTTCAAGTTCGAGACGTGGAAGGTAGGATGCACATTACTAAGTTCGCGGGGTAGATTGAGTTTGTAAGCTACGGGGCCGATTCTAGCGAGAATCTCAAAAGGACCTATGTATCTTGGATTCAGCTTTCCGCGCTTTCCGAAGCGTATCAAGCCTTTCCAGGGTGAGACTTTCAAAAGGACTCGGTCTCCCACCTGGAATTCCAAGGGTTTCCTCCGTTTGTCTGCGTAGCTTTTCTGTCGGTCTCTTGAGGCTTTAAGTCGTGCTCGGATTTGTACGATCTTTTCGGTGGTTTCGCGGATGATTTCTGGACCGGTGAGAGAGCTGTCAGGAACTCGTCCCTTAGCTAATTGAGTGTCGCCTACCTCGGCCCAGCACAGAGGGGATCTGCACTTCCGGCCGTATAGGGCTTCGAATGGGGCAGCTTTGATGCTTGTGTGATAACTGTTGTTGTAGGAAAACTCGACTAGGGGTAAGTGGGTATCCCACGCCTTACCAAAGTCGATTACACAGGCTCGCAGCATATCCTCCAAGGTTTGAATAGTTCTCTCACTCTGTCCATCAGTTTGAGGATGGTAAGCTGTGCTCATATCCATCTTAGTTCCAAGAGCCTTCTGTAGTGACTGCCAGAACCTTGAGGTGAACCTGCTATCCCGATCGGAAATAATGGACACAGGTACACCGTGCAGTCGGACTACCTCTTGCATGTAAATTCGCATAAGTCTCTCCATTTTGAAATTTTCCTTGATAGGAAGGAAGTGGGCGGATTTGGTTAGCCGGTCGACAATTACCCAAATGGTGTCGTACCCACTCGGAGATTTGGGCAATTTGGTAATGAAATCCATAGTAATTCTCTCCCACTTCCATTCAGGTATCTCTGGCTGTTGGAGAAGACCCGAGGGTTTATGGTATTCGACCTTGACCTTTGCGCAAGTAAGGCACTTATTCACGAAGGTAGCGATTTCCGCTTTCATGTTAGGCCACCAGTACGATCTCTTGAGATCCAGGTACATCTTATCTGAGCCTGGGTGGATGGAATATCGAGTGTTGTGCCCTTCTTTCATGACCAAGTCTCTGAAGCCACCGTGACGTGGTGTCCAGATCCGGTCCATGAGGTAGTAAGCTCCGTCATCCTTGACTACCAGATTTTTATCCATTCCTCGCAGGGACTCTCCCGCCACATTTTCCGGTTTCAAAGCTTCAAGCTGTGCTCCCTTAATTTGTGCGGGTAGATGCGAATGGATAGTCATGGTTAGGGACTTGACTCTTCGCCCAGAATATTCCTTCCGACTTAGGGCGTCTGCTACTATATTGGCTTTACCCGGGTGGTAACGAATTTCACATTCGTAGTCATTGAGTAGCTCGACCCACCGTCGTTGTCTCATGTTGAGCTCCTTCTGGTTGAAGATGTACTGGAGGCTTTTGTGGTCGGTATAGATGGTGCTCTTTGTACCATACAGGTAGTGTCTCCATATCTTTAGGGCGAACACGACCGCTCCTAGCTCGAGGTCGTGCGTGGTGTAGTTGACTTCGTGTGTCTTCAGCTGTCTTGAGGCGTAGGCGATGACTTTACCTCGTTGCATCAGAACACAGCCGAGCCCCTGATTGGATGCATCGCAATATACTACGAAGTCATCTGTCCCTTCGGGGAGGGACAATATCGGCGCGGTGCACAAGGCGCGCTTCAGGGTTCGGAATGCCTTCTCTTGTTTTTCTTCCCAGTCAAAGGCCACGCCTTTCTGGGTCAATGCCGTAAGAGGCTTCGCAATCCGAGAGAAATTCTGAATGAATCTTCGGTAGTAGCCAGCGAGGCCTAGAAATTGGCGAATTTCTGTAGGCGTCTTCGGTGCTGACCAGTTCTCAATAGCTTTAATCTTGGATGGGTCCACGTGGATTCCTTCTTTGCTAACCACGTGTCCTAAGAATTCGACCCTTCGGATCCAAAATTCGCACTTTGAGAACTTTGCGTAAAGCTTCTCCGATCGTAGAGTTTCCAGGACCTGTCGCAGATGATCGCTATGCTCTTCCTCACTTCTAGAGTAGATAAGTATATCATCAATGAAGACGATGACGAACTGATCCAAGTAAGGACGGCATACTCTATTCATCAAGTCCATGAAGACTGCGGGCGCATTGGTCAGTCCGAACGGCATCACTACGAACTCGTAGTGCCCGTAACGAGTTCGGAAGGCTGTCTTCGGAACATCCTCCTCAAGCACTCGCAACTGGTGATACCCGGACCTTAGATCAATTTTGGAAAAGTAACTCGCCCCTTGCAGTTGGTCAAATAAATCGTCTATACGAGGAAGGGGATAACGGTTCTTGATTGTCAGCTTGTTGAGTTCTCAGTAGTCGATGCACATGCGGAACGATCCGTCTTTCTTCTTTACGAACAAGACTGGTGCTCCCCAGGGTGAGAAGCTTGGTCTTATAAAGCCCTTGCTGAGCAGTTCGTTAAGTTGGCCGGATAGTTCTTGCATCTCAGCAGGCGCTAGACGATAAGGCGATTTAGCTACGGGGGTAGCTCCTGGAATTAAATCGATTCTGAACTCGACTTGACGTTTGGGAGGTAGGCCTGGCAGTTCCTCTGGAAAGATGTCAGGGAAGTCGCACACGACGGGGAAATCTTTGAGTTCTTTCGTTTTCCGGCTCGTGTCGACAACGTGTGCAAGGAATGTGCGATATTCCTTGCGCAAGTATTTCTGAGCTTGAATGCTCGAGATGATGCGAAGGCTCGTACTGGGTTTGTCTCCGTAGATCATCAATGTTTCATTGTTGGGCAGGTTTAGACGGATGGCTTTGTCGAAACACAGGATGTCGGTATGATGGAGGCTCAACCAGTCCATGCCTATGATGACATCAAAGCTCTTGATCGCTACTGGTATGAGATCGATAGGAAACGAATGATTATCTAGCGTGAGGGTACAACCTATGTAGATTTCGTTAGAACTTTCCGTCTTGCCGTTAGCCATTTCTACGACGAAGGTTTCTTTCAGTGATTGCGGTGATTGTTTGAGTAAGTGTTTAAAGTTTTGATTTACGAAACTTCTTTCTGCCCCACTATCGAATAGGATACAAGCATAAGAGTTATCAAGAAGGAACGTACCCGTGACTACGGTGGGGTCTGCTACAGCCTCATTATGGCCAATAGCAAGTAGTCTACCTGCTCCTCCCGCGTTGCCAGCCTTTGGACAATTTCTTTTGAAATGTCCGACTTCGCCACAGCCAAAGCAGGCCTGGCTTGCTCCCGAACTGGGAAGTTGGGAAATGGGTTTGGGAGGTGCTCTGCAGAACCGGATGGTGTGGCCCTTCCGGTCGCAATTGGTGCAGTGCATTTCACGGCATGGGCCGTTGTGATGGAAGGCGCACTTATCGCACTTGGGTAGATTCCCCGCATATGATTTGGCGGGCACAGGGGCAGTAGGAGTAGTGGCAGCATGGACAGCCACCATTTGCTGGTTACTGGAGGAGGATTTGACTGATTTACCCTTCTTTCGATCTCCCCGTTTTCTCTTGTTGTCGGAGGCGTGAGTTGGGGTAGTAGGGATGGTTGTGGTCGTTGATGGAGCACGGGGAACTTCATGATCGATAAGCATTTGGGCCAACTCCTTGGCACTTTCAAAGGTCGTTGGTCTTGATGATAGAACGTTCCCTCGATACGGAGGCACTAGGCCCCCGATGTAACGCTCAATCTTCTTGGCTTCCGAGGGGATCATGTTAGGGCATAGGGCTACCAGCTCGCAGTACCGGGTTGTGTAAGCTACTATATCGGAACCCTGCATTTTGAGACTCCAGAGTTCCTCCTCCAATTTCTGAATCTCTCCCTTTGGGCAGTACTCTGTCATCATCAGGTCTTTCAGTGTATCCCAACCCATGGCGTTAGCTGCTACCAGGGAGAGGGCTTTGACATGGCCATTCCACCATGTTAGGGCCCTTTGGGTAAGGGTACAAGTAGCAAATTTTATCTTGCTCCCTTCGGGGCAGGAGCACATTTCGAATACTGCTTCGGTTCTTTCGAACCATTGGGTTAGGGCAAGGATTCCCCCGGTCCCGTTGAAGTAGGTAGGCTTGCAACTGATGAAATCTTTGTAGGTGCATTCCCGAGCACGGGGGTGGGTTTCAGCCTGGCTAGAGTTAGTGCCCAGTCCACCTCCACTGGCACCACCAGAATTGACTTGCGCCAGAGCGGCGGTCACGGCTGCAGTCACGGCTGTTTGGAACAACACTGGGTCGAACTGCGGAGGAACCGGCGGTGTAGGTGGTGGTGGTGGAGCTTGAGTTGCGGGAGTTCTCCTGGTTGGACGCTTGCGAGGCGGCATCCTGTACTGAAAGGTTACGAAAACGATGACAATAGTAAGAATCGATTTGTAAACATGAATAGAGTGTTTCTTGGACTAAATCTCTATAGTCCGACAAACAAAAGGGGAATGTACTACTAGGTTAGGGACACCCAAAAGCACAACTTCTCCCTAGATTAGATACCGCCAATATTACTGGTATTACTGATGTATAATAAGTTCGGGAAAGGAAATGACCTAACAGGAGGTCTTACATCAAACCATCAAGGAAAATGTTGGCAGTTTAGTAGTCTAGTTAGAGTACTTCCAAAGTTAGGAATGTTTACAGGCATGTACTCTATTGACTATAGAAAAGAAAGCTATTCCTTAATCAAAAGGGAAGGATGAGTTGGCATCTTTTACTGGCGACGGGGATCCTTTGGGGCAAACCCTAAGATCAGCCAGTTGGCGCACAACTCCCTGAAGATGTTGCTCGTGCGTCCTCTGACGTGCTCAGAGTTTCATGACTTCCGCTCGGGATGCGGTTATGCCATTTACGCGAGAATGGGGAAAGAAAGTTGATAGGCACGCTAATCTATGATACTTATAAGATGATCGTTATTAGTCGACCCAATATTTGCATAGTGCATACCAATTACATGTAATCGAAGCAGAATAGACCTTCGAATAAGTGACCCTAACTCCAAGCCCACAATCAAACAAGAACAGGAAATGAAGCAAAGGTCACAGATTCTAAGTCCATAACGCCTTAGTCACATGTAACCGTGGTGTATCCACTTAGCAACTATTGCCCTACTAGTAACGACCCTTTTAGTTCTTACATATGTTGTAACTAGAATGCAGAATACTCCTATAGTATTCTTGTTCTGATGTTCTTGTAGCAGTATTGGTAAGTTTTAGACTTGTTGCAACACCACAACCATTCTTAGGCACATGCTAGCCACTCCTAGGAAAATGTAGTTGATCAGGCTACATCCGCCTAGTTTTGGCCATATGTCTCTAAGCCTAACTGTGCTGTTCAACAATCTTAATACTTTTGTTCTGTTCTAGTATGATACTGACCCTTTGTATGAATGATTGTATATGTATACTTAGTTAAATATTTTTATTATTTAAAAGTATATATTCTTGTTCAGAGTGTTTTAGTCCCGATGTGTTTATAGTTTGTATATCTTTTATGGGTTGATATACTTGATTCACTATAAACAGTGCTCTGATACCAATCTGTCACACCCCAAAACCGAGAACGGCGGAATACGTTCTGGGGTGGAGGACGTCATGTACAGTATCATAACAAAGCATAATAGTAAAGACAAGCAACAACATCCATTGCATTAAGATAATAATTGTAATACAACGTGTTCAGTACAATGTTAGACACCAAAAATACAATCGAAATAAAGTGGAGTCTTATGTGTGCTCCGTCTTCTCGAAGGCTGCATCCGTACCTGTCTACTAATGACCTGAGAATACAAGTTATTTTGAAAACGTTTATCAGCATAAAGCTGGTGAGTTCATAAGTATTTAGTGTCATTTTCCTGTATAAAAATATTCACAGTTATACATTTGTAAAAGAAAGTTTCGGTGTTCGAAAATAGTATGAGCCCTAGAAAACCCTATGTTTTCCAGAAAAAGTAGTCTTCACCAAGAGCCGATGGTTTGTTTGTTCCTTTGATAATGTACAAGGTTTCCCAGTAGTTATTAGTTTGAAAATATAGTTTGACTTTATCCATGTATAGTAATGAGAAAAATGTTTTACCCCAACAGTATCACTGTCGGCCATATGTAATGAAATGCAGACTCCAGGTAGTATTAAATGTACAATACACCTCAGGGAGTCCGTTGCCTTTAATTTTTAAAGTATTAATTAAAGGTTTGAATGTGAACTCGTACGTAACCATGCTGATTGACGATCGAATCCCTTTGACCCTCCGAGTCATATGTAGATGTGACATTTTGTCACCCCTGGGCCTAGACGGCTCGGACTGTAGCTAGCAGTCGGGATGTGGGAGTGTCTGTCCCGTATAGATCTATACACATAATGCCCGCTCTCCCTCCAGGAGACTCTGGTTACGCGGTGATAACACAAAGATGTGTCGTATCGAGAAATAGTATGTCACATTCTATTTTAGTAAGTTCTCTTGTATAGTATGTAGTGTTCTCTTTGTATAGTACATAATGTTCTCCTTGTATAGTATGTAGTGTTCTCTTGTATAGTATATAGTGTATATTGACTCACAACTGAACTGACTCTAGTAGTTGTCATGACAATAGTAGCATTGAGTAGTGTCCCTTAACTATACCTATTATAGTTAAGATATGAAGACTTTTATATCTGACACAAATATATAAGATATATAACTAAGAATTCAACGAGAGTCGGACTAATAACAAAATACCCTAAGCCCACAATCAAACAAGAACAGGAAATAAGGTGAGCTATTAGTCCTAAGTCCTTCAAGTCTTACTTATATAAATATATTGGTGTAGATACCTATTATAGTTAAATAGTGTTATTGGTTGCGTGTCTTTGATATCCAAAGGCATTGAACTGATATGAAAACTTTTATATCTGACACAAATATATAAGATATATAACTAAGAATTCAACGAGAGTCGGACTAATAACAAAATACCCTAAGCCCACAATCAAACAAGAACAGGAAATAAGGTGAGCTATTAGTCCTAAGTCCTTCAAGTCTTACTTATATAAATATATTGGTGTAGATATGGTTTGAGACAAAAATTGGTTTAAACGAATTTTGGAAAATAGTTTTATAGTGATTTAACATGAAAATGAATTTGGTAAGCATTTGAAAACAGTTTAATTGGCAATATAGTTGAAAACATAGAAAATCCCTTTTTGGTGGTAAAAACAGTTAATAGTGTAGAAAATCCTTTTGGTTGCAAGTTATAATTCACATGCGATTGTTACTATAACTTATTTGGTTCAACTTGTATCCCCCCCCCCCATAAAACAGTTAAAAACATTTAAAAGGTTCATTTTGGGGTATCAACTCACCTGTAGTGAGTGAAGTGGATGGAAACGCCGAGTAGGATGCTAGGTGTCAAGTGAGGACTTGAACACACGCACGGATCCTATGTAACATGTAGTGATGTATAAAGTATCTAATTAGTTGTGTAAGCACTAATTAAGTGAGTAAAGGCACTTTAATGTATGAAAACACTTCGTTTCAAGTGTTAGGAGTGCTAAAGGTTGCATCTAAGGAGTGTATGGCCTTACTATGGAGTTTACACTTCACTTTGCCACACTTAAGTGTGTTTACGGTTGGGAGACCATTTCCCCCATGAGTTTACGGCCGTAAACTCATGGAAATGGTGAGTTTGTGTGACTTAAGGTCTCATGCATCACAAGGAAGGTTCCTAGGATCAATTCGAGGGCTTTGGAAGTGATTAGGGTTCAATTGGGTACTCCCTTGGAGTTTACGGTCCTTGGACCACTCCTTGGGAGTTTACGGTCGTAAACTCTAGGGTTTACGGTCCTTGGACCACCCTTGGGGAGTTTACGGTCGTAAACTCATGGGTTTACGGCCGTAAACCCACCTTTGTCCATGTTTGTCCATTTTCCAAGTGTTTTGGTGGTTTGTAGGCCATTCATGCAAGTTCTAGACTCAAATACAAGCCATGCAAAGTGTTTGGAGCATTAAAACACCCTTGGAAGGTGTTTACGGTTTTGGGAGACGTTCCCAAACCGTAAACTCATGTTTACACTTCTTTGGACATGTTTTAGGGTTCTGAGATCATCCAAGCAAGTTTCAAGGCCATTAGACATGCATTGGAAGGGTTAAGGAGCATCAAAACCCCTTGAAAGGGTGTTTACGGTTTTTGAACATTCAAAAACCGTAAACTCATGTTCATGGCCAAAAACTCATGATCTTGTGGTTCTAACTCCATGCATGTAAGGATCTAAGCATTAGAAGAGGTTTGGAAGTGTTTTTTTTTTTTGGGGGCTTCTAAACCTCTTTTTGGGAGTTCACGGTTTTGGGAGGCTCCCCAAACCGTAAACGCATGCATGTTGGGGTATTTGGATGATCCAACTCGAAATAGCATGAATACTAAGCTAGAAAATCAAGTTAGGAAGATTACCTTTGATTTTTGAGGCTTGAAAGTGGTGTTCTTGAGCCAAACCCGATTTTAGAGAGAGAGAGAGTAGAGAGAGAAAGCTCCAAGGTGGGAAAAGGCTCTAAAGGTGGACACTCCTCCTTTATATATGGCTGCCTAGTGGGGACCCACCATACACTGTCGTTTAAACGGAGCTAATTGTTTTTACCGGGTAAACTAACCGTAACCCGACTTAGTTGTTTTTATTCCGTCATTAAATATATATTATTTTAATAACTCAAAATGAATTATTTTAATAATAAAAGTTAACGGAAAATTTTAATAGAATCAACTTTTATTAACGGAAACGGGTTACAGTGACGGAGTAAATTTCGGGTTGTCACAAACACGTTTGGGCAAGATAAATGTTTTGGCATAACCGATGAAGTTGTTCCACCGTTGTCCAGATTGAAGCAGTGGTTGTTTATAGAGTCGGAAGAACCGAAGATGGTGATAAATACTTCGACAATATTGAAATTAGTGTAGTACAAGATTTAGAAGAATTAAATGAAGATAAAAGGAAAGGCTAATGAAGTTTTTAGACTCAATAGGCCAAGACTTTGTGATGTAGTATGTAGTTCGAGTAGTAACCCTATACAAGATGTTCAGACTTAGTATTTAATAATATTGCGTGGTGATTGACTTCTATCACATCCTTATGGAAGTTCCATTGTGTGTTAAGCCGACTTTAACATACATGATTAGGATGGTGAAATAGGTTATTTGGTTGTGAAAAGGTTGAGTGGCTTACTTGTTAGAGTAAGGTGGAGTACTTAGTTGAAGTAGATATATATACTCATATTATTATATGAGAAGAGATGTTGTAGTTAGGAATGACAGAGAACCAAGTTGAAGCTAGTAGAGCTTGCTGAGATGCAGCTATAATGCAGACTTCTTAGGATAGACTCCTATGAAGTAGACTTAAAAGATACAACCATGAGAAGAAGACTTACTTATATACAGGAATAACAATGTCATGGAAGGATAATGAAACGAACAAATGTGCATGGTGAATTACATAAGTTATAAGATGATGTAAGTAGTTGAAAACCGTTTGTCTCTACACTGCTAGAGTAAATTTTGGGTGTAGTGTGTCTTGTAGAGTAGACACTACCCGAGAAAGAATTTATATGAAGAATTGGAAGTAAAATTCTATGGACCTATGAAAAAGTATTAAAATATGCTAGATCAAGCATATGCGTGAGGAGAATCTTAGAAGGCGAGTATAAGTAATCCAAGATATGTTTGATAGAAACGCGAAAACCCTAGTTGAGTCTAGGAGAAATTGTTGTATGTATTTGTTTGAACACATTCATGTGTGATAAGTTGTTTTGTGATTTTGAATGGTGACTTGGAAAACTGCGAGACAACACTTGGGACGAGTATGAGTAGGTGTGAATGATAGTAGAGGCCTATACTATCGGAAGCACATGACTCACGCTTGGATCAGGGAAAGTCACAAGGTTACCAAGAAGCTAGTAAATGATTCCGTTTTATTCATGTGTGTCGTTACCTTTGTTTCGGTAATGACTAAGAAGATAATTATCGTTCAAATCTTAATGTCATAAAGAGTGGAGTCCGAGTAATATAAATCTACAAAGATAAAGTTGATTGGCTTAGAAAGCCATGTATTAAGTAATGACGAAACTTCAGTCAAGAAGGAGATGGTCGAGATGGTCGATAGAAATATAACGATCTTCATTAAAAAATTGAGCAACCATTAACTAGAGATGTTACCTGTTATGAAGGCGATGAAGAATTTATTTATTCATGGAAGGAATATAGTATGAAATCCATAATTTAGTAATCAATCGAAATATTCTGTCATTTGACAAAATTGATGTGTATGTCCGAAAGCACGAATTAGAGATACGTGGTGCTATTCTTTCTGTTCCGAAGCATCCACGTGTTGATCAAACTCTTTTTGTTTTCTTTATTCCATCAGCTCGATTTATTCGATCTGATTCTAATACAAGAGTTTGGTTCGTTATGTGTCTTGTGCGTTATAAAATCAAAGGTCATTAGAATCAGACCATACGAGTTGTTGTTATAGAAAAAAACTAAAGGCCTTATCTGGGGTTTAGTCTATAAACCAAGAAGGAGCAGGATTCTGCAATGAGAATTGAGTTTTACCTCAAAGATTAGGATCGAAGGCCCAATAGAGAATGATGAGCGGGTGCAGGTTTGAGCACCGCTAATAATTAAGAAGTTTGAAGAGTTTGACAATCGTTTGGCAAATCAAAAGTTAAATATCGTATATTTTAGATTACCACAGAGGAAGTAAGTTAGGACTCGAATGTTGTGACTACTAATTTTCTCGTAAACATTAGATCTGCTCACATCTTGTTTGATTGTGATGCCTCAGATTCTTTCGTGCCTTATAAATTCGCACATTCTTTTCAAATTGCTTGTTACGCAATTGTCCAATCATTTCATATAGATAACATAGCAAATACTTGTTAATAAAGTCTATAGAGATAGTGTCATAGGAATTGAAGGTTATAATCTTCTTTCTAACCTAATTCCTATCTCCTTGCCCAACTTTGATATAATTATCGGCATGGATTGGTTGTCAAAGAACCACACAAAACTCTTGTGCTACGAAGAGATGATATGCATCCCTATCGAAAGGAAGGATTCTTTTTATGTCTACGGTGAAAATAATAAATTTCTTTCTTAAAAACTCGTAAATTTATATCGGAGGGATATTCTACTTATCCGGCTTATACAGTTAATACCTTGAAAAAAGAGAAGAAAACTGTGAATGATAGCATTTGGATAATTATCAACCGGCTGATTAAGAGCGCATATTTTCTCGCCATACGTACAACGGTTCTAATGGAGAAATACGCACAAGTTTACTTAGACGAAATCATCGTGAGACATGGTGTGCCACTAAAGATTATTTCTGATCGTGATACTCGCTTCACTTCTCATTTTTGGGCGAGTATGAAACGTGAATTGGGATCTCGAGTTGCTCCCAACGCAGCTTATCATCCCCAGACAGATGGTTACACGGAGAGAACAATCCAAACAGTAGAAGATATGCTTCATGCATGTGTCTTAGAGTTCGGTAGTAACTGTGAACACCATTATGTTGGCATAATGTAGGACAGAAAATCCTTGGTGGTCCTGAAATGATTCAAGACCCCACTGATAAGATTCAAATTATACTTAGGGAAAATAAGAATGAGATAAGAGCGAAATATCCTCATTTGTCTAAATCGTTGTGATTTCGGGGACGAAATCCTCAAAAGGAGGAGGTAGTTTTAACATACACGTTTTGAAATCGTGTTATGTAATTTGAAAAGTTAATAATATTATGAAATATTATGTGAAATTGAGTGTTGAGCTCTAACAGATATTTTTTACTAGATTATGAAGTAAAACTATGTTTAGAATCACTCATAAAATATTGGAAGTCTTATGAGATTCCTATTAAAAGCCAAATAGTGAAATTTAGCGAAAATATAAAATTTGAAATAAGTAAAATTTTATTATTTAAAGTTGTAAAGAATCTCGTTAGAAACATTTAGGCGAAAACCTCATCGAAATCCGAGTTATAACAAAGAAGTTATGACCAATCGAAGATCCGCAACAAAACCGGCACGGTGCCGAATGACGTAAAAAGTGATTTTTTGATAAACTACTTTTTAGCCTTAGTGATCTAAATGAAAGTTGTAGTATTCGTTAAACCGAGAATTTTGATAAAAAGAACGCCAAAATCTGACTTCATATGAAGAAGTTATGATTTTTCTAAGTTTCAGCTTAGCAGTAGACAGCTAAAAACTTGAATTTTAGATCGAGTGATTTTTAGCCGACACAATCTAAACGAGAATCGAAGGTCTGGTCAATAGTAGTACAACGGTAAAAAGTCTGACGAAAACGGACGTCGGATGAAGAAGTTATGAATTTTTAACGGATTTACCAGTCCCGGTCTGTTAAAAATAATAATATTAAAAATAAATCAAAGTTAGCCGACAAAGTCTAACCGAAAGTTGTACATCATAATTTTCCCTACGCGTGCATATAAAGAACGTCAAAAACGGAGCTCGTATACGAAAGTTATGGATTTTAGAAGTTTGGGGCATAAAAATCAAGAAAAGTCCGAAATCCGAGGAATTTCGCATGGCTGGTGTTCGGCCACGTCAGCCTCGTCCGAATCTCGCCCCGTGTCTGAAGCAGCTGCGTCATCCGAGGAGTTGGTCCACTCGCGAAGCGACGCGTGTCGCAGCCGTGTCCAAGCCTCGCACGAACACCTGGCCTCCCTTGCATGCGCGCCAACTGCCCTCGCTGCTGCCACGCGCTTCGCCCCTCGCAGCCGCGTGTCCCTTCTCGGCCGAAGCTCCGGATCTCCCCTCCTATAAAAGGGAGGCCTGCGAGCCTTCCCGGATATTTTGAGAATTTTGGCACTTTTTCACCCTTAATCAATATTTTTAGTATTTTGACATCCCCCGAAGCCCCGGGATTATTTCCGACGCCCGAAACATGCCCCGAAGTTCCCGAGAAGCCCGAAAAATTTATCTTTTCGGTTTTGAAGCTCTACCTTCGGAAGGCCCGGTTTTTCAATAAATCTCCCGGTTTTCAACGACTAAAGTCATATTTAGAGCCGAAATGCTGCACAAATTATTATTTTGACCCCCGGTTATTTCAAGGTGAGTTTAATATATAGGAACAATTGTATGTTATGTGTTATATGTGCTATGTGCTTTTCCATGTTATCATCTTCAGTTATTATTTCTGCTATTTTTATAGCAAGGCTGTACCTCTGACCACGATGTGTATGACATAGGCATCACTTAGGTATTGGTATGAACCGTTGACCATGAAGTGTATGACATATGCATCACTTTGGCTTCGGTAATATGCTAAGATATGGCTGAAATCCTGAATATTCTAGCAAAATGATATTCCTGAGTATTTTCCGTGTTATTTTTGTTCGTTACTTTTAATAGCAAAAGAAATACCTTTGACCATGTGATCAGTGAAAGGACTTAGATTCATATTGGTACTGGTATGTAGCCTCTGGCCATGTAGAACATGTCTCCGTAAGAGAATGATTTCTATTCTATGGTATTGGCAAAAGGTTAGACAGGGCTATAAGCCTAAAATTTACCAAAAAGTTAATCCGAAGTTGTATGTCTTCTGTGCCATTTGGGCCAAAGCTTTATTGATTGTATATCAAGTATGGAAATTGTTACGTCTCATTGATTGATATGGAAAGCTTTTCGCATTATGCCTTTGTTGTTCCTTGTTTCTCTTTGCTTCTGCCATATTGAAGTATATATATATGGCATAACGTTATATTGTATCTATTATTGAACTCACTAAGCGTCACCGCTTACCCTCTCCATGTTTAACAAATTTGCATGGAATAAGTAATCAGTATAGTCATATACTGTTGGAAGATGTAGAATAGTTTTTACTATTACTTTTGTATTTCGGTTTATGTTTGTATAAAATTATAATATCCTGGGTAGTTATGTAAAATCTTAAAACATAGTCCGTTTGTATCCAATCATTTGTAATCACTTTATCAATGTAAGATAATGTTTTATAAATATGCATGTAGCATGTTTTGGAGTAACTTTATTTTCAAGTATGAAAGTTTAGAAATGGGTTCTTTCATCGAGTCCACTCATTAAATCCACGCGAGCAACTCGACTCGACTCGGCGAGTTGGTCCCTCAACTCGTCGAGTCCCTCCTTAAATCTCAAGATTAACATACATAATAATGTCCCTGAAAATCTGGATGTTACAATTCTCCCCCACTTGAATTAGATTTCGCCCTCGAAATCGCTCCTCCACAACATATACATCTAATCAAATAACCAAACAGCACCATCGAAAGGGTCTAATACCACACACAACTATCTTCCTTTCTGGACACCTGAATCCAAACAGGAACTCCTCCCTGGAAAAGGACATACCCATGTGCCACTATGCTACCCCTTCTGACTCTCAAGAATCTGGGACTCTGGTAGCCTGACACACAGCCAGACCGCCCTCTCCAGATGTCACCACGTTATTCGCTCCTCGAATAACAAACCCCGATAGCTCACTGCCCGTCTGATTCTCTAGTGGGGACCGATAAAACAAGCCATGCCCAAAACTGGCTACCGATCACTCGTTCCAGACATGATAAACAATCCAGATCATATACCAAGGAATGGAAGGATCACATCACACCAGGGACTCATCTACTGTACTGCAATAACAACCCTTCTGAACAACGAACCCTCAACACCCTGTCCTCACACACGAACAATGACCATGCTTGTTCAGAAGCCTCCTCCGACATCTGACAAACATAAACCTCAGCTCCCTTCTCAATATCCCTTCAAAGACTTGGCACCAAGTCATCTCCCGACCCAGCAATTGAACCTCCAAAGGTTACCCATTGCGTGTACTAAAACGCCTCACTGACTTCCTTATCAATGCAACCATATCGGCCCTGTGTGACACACAAATCACGAAGTTCGCTTCACCTCAAGCGAATACGAAATTCGACTCACTCTCGACCTCTTCCGTCTACTACTCATTAGTTCCATGCGTTTCACGGTCTTCTCATACCAACGAATTCACCCACTCAGGTCTAAGACACCAGATGGATCCAATACCCCCTTCCAAATGAAATTCATTTCTGAATCCGGAATCTCATTCTACCTACTCCATACACCACTAGAATCGAACTCAACTCGAGAGTCTAGTCCGGCACAGAGTTGGAACCACTCGTCCCAACAGACCACTCAACTCATGACTCATGACTCGCAACCCATACATTCCTCACTTATCCACTTCCCTTTGGTTGCGACAACCACTACTCAATTCAGAATATAACGACTCCCGACAATATGGAGACCCCAGTCTCGCCCCTGGTTCGACCACCAGGCTCCCACAAACTCAAATATTAGGGCTATCCAATCCTAAAACTCTTCTGCGTCACGCTCTGATTAGAGAGTACTTCATCACAACATTCTCTCACTGACTAGTGGGTACTACGGCTCCCCGCAGTATCACAACGACCTCTCACTAAATAGTGAGTACTACGGCTCCTCGTAGCATCACCATACCCCTATCTGAATAGTGAGTACTACGGCTCCCTGTAGCATCACCACAACCTCTCACTGAATAGTGAGTACTACGGCTTCCTGTAGCATCACCACACCCCTCTCTTAATAGTGAGTACTACGGCTCCCCGTAGCATCACCACAACCTCTCACTGAATAGTGAGTACTACGGCTCCCCGTAGCATCACCACACCCCTCTCTGAATAGTGAGTACTACGGCTCCCCGTAGCATCACCACAACCTCTCACTGAATAGTGAGTACTACGGCTCCCCGTAGCATCATCACAACCTCTCACTGCAATTCACAATCTCAAATAAATCCATTTGATGTCAATTAGCTGAAGGGCCCCCACCGGAACCATAGACACTTGATATACCACTCGTCATCTCAAACTCAAAACTCAAAATAATCCGAGATTTAGGACATTAAACTCGGATACCCCGGAATACCATCACAACGCCTCGCAGTGTCTTGACTCTACCACTGATCTCATACTTATGACATCATACTAAGATACCACATTGCTTCCTCGGAATCTCGCAACCGGTCTTTCTCTCGTGCCACTTGTAACCCTGGAATACTCCATCTCCCAGAATAAAACACGAAGAAATTGCCAACGACTCAGAACACGAAGATGACAATCCGAAACTTCCTCCTCTATTGCTCAAAACTCATGCAAGAATACTCATAATCACCCTGAAGTTGGTTTCCCAATCAACTTCTTCCCTTCCCATACTGCACATAATAGCCCATACTCTGAACCAGAAATTCTCAACTGCCGAACTAACCTCACAAGTCAACCACCTCGAATTCACCATTTTAACCTTGAAGGATTCCTAACCACCACAAGGTCTCCGACCAACGGCCACTTGCCGTGGAGACACTCATCCTTTCTCAAACACGTACCACATGCACTATCTCACTCTGCACCTCTCCTTGACCAGCAATAACCTTGGTATCAGGAATCCGCACCGCATGCCCTTCTATCCAGTTCTCTAACCGCTCTTGAACAAATCTCTGATCTCCTCAGAAGTACTCGGTTCTCCCCCACTCAGGGTTCGAACCATCACCAATTGGTTCGCCAACAATCTAACCCACATACTGTTTTTACCAATAACATCGCACCTACTCTTGGAAGGTGATACGCAATGCTCGATGATCTCCCCGATGGAGGTCAAGCAACTCCAAATACCACGAATCTCCGATGAAATCCTCAGAAACTTCACATCATGACTACCTCTATTCATTCAGAATCTCGTACCATCCGACTACCGGACATCTCAACTGTCCAGTCGTAACCCTGACTCTCAGTCTGAAAATAACGAACTAACATATTCCTCATCCTCGACTCTTCAACTAACGTTCCATCACGTGGGTTGTAAAAAGAGTGGAGTCCTCATTACCACACTTGATACTCATCCTAGACAATAAGAGCCACCGCCCCAATATCCTTTTCTTGATCGTCTGCCGCTGCAGCTAATACATGCCCTACTATGCTCAAATAGGGTGTATCCTCGTCCTTAACCATCTCAGTCCCCGCTGACAACCTGCTCATGCTCTAACATTACCTCTCGGCACACATACTGCCCAAATACTCTGATGAAAGATCATAACCAAAGCTACCCCACAGGGCTCACCCCCAACCATGGAAACCGAAAATCTCAATACCTCTCCTGTTTCTCACAGGAACAGAAATAGCACCGCTCAGGTCACAGAAAATGACATCTCCACCAACAATCCCTCGGAGCTAACTCGATTTCCCTTTTAAGTGATGCTCCACTAAAGCTTGTTCATCATGGCCCTCTGGCCCCATATTCTTTCACATCTGATCTCATTCTAGACAATCACAACGGAATAACTGGTAGAACCAGTAACACTAACCGCCACGGGTCATGGTACTCGAACCATGTGGCCACCTCTCGATCTACTAGGAATCATGGTACCCGAACCATGTTATCTCTTCTCAATCCGCTACGAATCATGGTACTCGAACCATGACATCACCTCTCGATCTGCTACAAATCATGGTACTCGAACCATGAAATCACGTCTCGATGTGCTACAAATCATGGTACTCGAACCAGGAAATCGCCTCTCGATCTGCTACAAATCATGGTACTCGAACCATGAAATCACCTCTCGATCTGCTACAAATCATGGTACTCGAACCATGAAATCACCTCTCGATCTGCTACTTAAAACCTCCAGAATGTTCCCTGTATCGAGTATGGGTCCTCTGCTTTCAGTAGTACGGGCCCATACTACCTGCCACATCTACCCATACTTTCCACACGGACCATCCCCGAGTTCCTTAGTAGTTGCTCGACCTTCTCAATCACCAACCCCGTTATGCGTGTTCGCTCCTCTGCGAAATATCCTACTCTGTCAGCGTACTCATCTGACTAGGGTCACCCTTTCCTAGGCTCTTCCTAGGTTCTCACACTTCTCCGCCATCAGCTGCTGAAGAACTCCTTATGATGCCAACCATCTACCTCCTGAATATCGTCATATTCACTTAGTAGCTGACTCTCATCATCAAGAGTTCCGCCAAGCACGAAGCAAGCAGCATTCGGGCATCGAATAATCCCTACCAACATGTAAAACCACTCTAGGTTATTACCCACTTGTTCTCCTCATACTCAAAGGATACCACCGAACTCAAGCAACTTTACCCCGCGCGGGCTTCTGACTACTCTCTCAGTATACAACTCAATGCTCATCTAGGTACCTCTCCTAGATTACTCCTCTACTCAAATCCCTCTCCAGAGGATACCTGCTGGATACTCTTACTCAGCGCATGCTCGAAAGCACATCACAGATAACATTAACTCCTAGGCTAAGGCATCACAAATCAGGCCACTGCTCCTTCTCGTTTTCTCTCAGAAACTCTTGCTCGTTTTTAGAAAAATCATTTCTTTGAATATTTTTCTCAAATCCTCAGTTTGAGTCCAGATTTACTCGAAGGTGCATCCGAATCCCTCAAACCAAGGCTCTGATACCAACTTGTAACACCGTAATTTTTCAAAACAATTTTTTCATTTTAAAATCGCATACTTTTCATAACATGTTGTATAGAAAATCTCGTTTATTCAAATTACAAAACACAACTCCATTAATAATCCAGGATCCTCAAAACATAACTCTTTCTCTGGTGTGTAGAATCAAGCCGGTGCCTTCCCACGATCCTCTGAGATACCTGAAACACATAACACATAACACGGTAAGCACGAAGCTTAGTGAGTTCCCCAAAATACCACATACAACACATAGCCACTCGAGGCTATAACACGGTATGACCCTCTGGTCAATGTGTCTCAGCGGGACCCTCCAGTCCCGTAGCTCGTTGGACCCTCCAGTCCCATAGCTCGTTAGACCCTCCAGTCTGGTCTAGCTCGTTGGACCCTCCGGTCCGGTCTAAATCGTTGGACCCCCCGGTCCGGTCTACTCGAGGACCCTCTGGCCTCGTAAGTCGTTGGACCCTCCGGTCCGGTCTATATAACACATAGCATACATATATCACAACGCACATAAACTTAAACATACACATAACACATAAGACCCTCCGGTCTACACATAGTTATCACTCTAGGTAGTGTATAGTGAGAAGACTCACCTCGGCTAGCAGGTGAGCAAATAACCTCGCGCTCGGATCTCGAACTAGCCTCCTCCTATCAGAAAGGATGAATATCTCTTATTTATACTCTTTTCACGACTCAGATAATCGAAGGCGGTTCTTTCTCTTTCTAACTCTTTAAAGTGGGTAAAAGACCATTTTACCCCTCCAAGGTCTCTATCACATATATTGACCAAAACCCCAAAGTCAACAGAAGTCAAACTCGAGTCAACAGTCCAAGTTTGACCCGAGTCGTCGAGTGCACTCCTGCGACTCGTCGAGTCCCCTCGTATCCTCAAAAGACTCAAAAGTCCAGCTTAACTCGTCGAGTTGACCCCCAACTCGCCGAGTTATCGCACAATCAATCCATCGGGACAAACCCTCGCCGACTCGTCGAGTCAGGTCATGGACTCGGCGAGTCCCTTTGATCTGGTTTCTCATTCAGACGATTTCAACCAGATCTATCACTCTAAACTATAGATCTATCATCCCAAGGCTCAATAATTACGTAAAGCTTCGATCTATACGTCCATACATGATGCTATTGCTTCAAAACGCCAAAACATGCTCTTCATGAAGGTTTTTGCTCATCAACTCTCATTTGGACCACTAAAGCTGAGACATCTAGACTCTAAGGACCTTAGGGGGGTCCAGATCTGACGTTTCCAACCACAAGCAGGTCTCATTCGACTCATAGATTCAAAAGGATGGAAGCAAAGCCCTAAAACTCCCAAAATGAGATCTAGTACAAGGAATGAACAAGATGAGAACTTTGTACCTTCTCTTAGCAGCTAAAACACTCAATATCACAGATCCAATGCCTTCCTTTGTTCCCCATCATGAAGCTCTTCATCCTTCTTCATAGAAATGCACCAAGAACCACAATATGAGCTTCTCTCACACTCTCTAGCTCCAATAGCAATTAGGGTTTGCTCTCAGGGGAAGGTAGTCGCAAATGAGGCTATAAATGCCTTTAAATAGGTCCCACCCCGGGAAATTAGGGTTTCTCTGCCCAGCACCTACTCGGCGAGTCCCTCCTCTGACTCGTCGAGTCCACTCATTAATTCCACGCGAGCAACTCGACTCGACTCGGCAAGTTGGTCCCTCAACTCGTCGAGTCCCTCCTTAAATCTCAAGATTAACATACACAATAATGTCCCTGAAAATCCGGATGTTACAGGGACCATTCGTGTAATTCTACAAAGTAAAACATAGGGACCATTTCTGTAAATTTTGAAGAAAAAAAACACAAGGGTTGTTTCTATCATTTTTCCAAACCAAAAACCACATTGACCAATTTTATAATTCTGCAAATTGAATACAAAGGGACCAATTCTATAATTATGCGAAGTAAAAATTCAATGACCATTTATGTCATTTTACCATTTCTTGATATAATTTGGCAAAGAAGTAAAAACCTGAAATTCTTCACTTGCAAATTTTTGACATAGTTTTACCCAATCAGCATTGATTACACCATTTGGAGGATGATTGATTGCTTCCTCTTTTGTAGAGAACTTTTTGAAATGAAGGTGCAACCTATATTGCCTGTTTTTATGTTGGTTCGCCAGTTGTGTATTGATAGCACGCACCATCGAGCGACAACTTGGATCATAAGTTGAATTTTCCTACATAAAGGTTCATTTAAGAGAACACATTAGGAAATAGCAATGTATTCTCATTTATTTGTTTATTATAACATCATACTTTCATTTCTTTTGATTACATGATTGTACAGTTTTGAAGAAACTTTTTGGAGTACATTGTCTTTTTTGAAAGTACAATGCTATAATAAAAGAAATGAAAGTACAATGCTATAATAGAAAGAAATGAAAGTATATTGTTTCTTTAAAGAAACTTTTGCATGAAGCATAATAAATATTAAAATAGAGAGTTGATAACATCATACCGTGCATTTAGTG